>NW_025727315.1:0-91618 GCF_021461385.2 Schistocerca piceifrons | reverse complement strand
GAACCTGAAGTGAAGCATCGGAATGTAAAGTTGCTCTCCCACGAAAGGTTCAAACCATCTGACAGTAGGAAGAGTAAGTCTCTTGTACTTAAGTCGGCATCGTGCCTTTTGTATTTAATTTCGATGCAATATCTGTGTTTAATCGTCAATAAGAAGGTCCTAGGGGATACAGATAACCCGAAGTGTAGCATCGGTATCTATAACCTGGTCACACAGGAAAGTATCAAAACGTAGACAGTAAGAAGAGAAAGTCTTCTTGTGCTTAAGTCGGCATTTGTGCCTTTTTTATTTAATTCCGATGCAATTTTGTGTTTCATCGTCAATAAGAAGGTCAAAGGGATACAGCGAACCTGAAGTGAAGCATAGGAATCTCAAACTGGTCACACAGGAAAGGTTCAAAACATTGACAGTAAGAAGAGTCAATATCGTGTACTTAAGTCGGCATTGTGATTTTTGTATTTAATTCCGATGCAATTTCTGTATTTCATCGTCAATAAGAAGGTCCAAGGAATGGAGTAAACCTGAAGTGAAACATTGGAATCTAAAACTGGTCTCACGGGGTAGGGTTCAAATCATACACAGTAAGAAGAGTCAGTCTCTTGTGCTTAGGTCGGCATTGGCACTCTTTTATTTAATTATGATGCAATTTCTGTGTTTCATCGTCAATAAGAAGTGTCAAAGGGATATAGTGAACCTGAAGTGAAGCATGGGAATCTAAGACTGGCCACACAGGAATGGTTCAAACCATCGACAGTAAGAAGAGTCAGTCACTGTACTTAAGCCGGCATTGTGCCATTTGTATTTAATTCCGATGCAATTTCTGTGTTTCATCGTCAGCAGAAGGTCCAAGGATGGAGTAAACCTGAAGTGAAGCATTGGAATCTAAAACTGGTGTCACAGGAAGCGGTCATAACTCAGACAGACGGAAGGGTTACTCTTCTCGTTCTTAAGTCGGCATTGTGCCTTTTGTATTTAACTCCGAAGCAATTTCTGTGTTTCTTTGTCAAAAGGAAGAACCAAGGGATACAGTAAACCTGAAGTGAAGCAATCGAATCTAAAACTGGTCTCACTTTAAAGGTTCAAACCTTCTACAGTAAGAAGAATCAATCATCTTGTACTTACGTCGGAATTGTGCCTTTTGTATTTAATTCCGATGCAATTTCTATGTTTCATCGTCAATTAGATTGTCCAAGGGATACAGTAAACCTGAAATGAAGCATCGGAATCCAAAACTGGTCTCACAGGTTAGGTTCAAATCATAGAATGTAAGAAGAGTCAGTCCTCTTGTACTTAAGTCTTCATTGTGCCTTTTGTATTCAATTCCGATGCAATTTCTGTGTTTCATCGTCAATAAGAAGAACCAAGGGATACAGTAAACCTGAAGTGAAGCATCGGATTGTAAAACTGGTATCACAGGAAAGGTTCAAAGATAAGTCTGTAAGAAGAGTTAGTCTTCTTGTACTGAGATCGGCATTGTGCATTTTGTATTTAATTCCGATGCAATTTCTGTGTTTCATCGTCAATAAGAAGGTCCAAGGGATACAGTAAATCTAAAGTGAGGCATCGGTTTCTAAAACTGGTCTCACAGGAATGATTCAAATCATCGACAGTAAGAAGAATCAGTCTACTTGTACTTAAGTCTTCATTGTGCCTTTTGTATTTAATTCCGATGCAATTTCTGTGTTTAATCGTCAATAAGAAGGTCCAAGGAACACAGAAAACCCGAAGTGTAGCATCGGAATCTATAACTTATCTCACAGGAAAGTTTCAAAACATAGACAATTAGAAGAGTCGGTCTTCTTGTACTTAAGACGGCATTGAGCCTTTTGTATGTCCTTCCGATGCAATTTCTGTGTTTCATCGTCAATACGAAGGTCTAAGGGATACAGTGAACCTGAAGTGAAGCATCGGAATCTAAAACTGGTCACACAGGAAAGGTTCAAACCATCGACAGTAAGAAGAGTGAGTCTCTTGTGCTTAAGTCGGCATTGTTCCATTTGTATTTAATTCCGATGCAATTTCTGTGTTTCATCGTCAATAAGAAGGTCCAAGGGATGGAGTAAACCTGAAGTGAAGCATTGGAATCTAAAACTTGTCTCACAGGAAGGGGTCATAACACAGACAGTAAGAAGGGTTAGTCTTCTCGTACGTAAGTCGGCATTGTGCCTTTTGTATTTAACTCTGAAGCCATTTCTGTGTTTCATTGTCAAAAAGAAGAACCAAGGGATACAGTAAATCTGAGGTGATGCAATCGAATCTAAAACTGGTCTCACTTTAATGGATGAAACCTTCGACAGTAAGAAGAATCAGTCATCTTGTAGTTAAGTCGGATTTGTGCCTTTTGTATTTAATTCCGAAGCAATTTGTATGTTTCATCGTCAATTAGATTGTCCAAGGGATACAGTAAACCTGAAGTGAAGCATGGGAATCCAAAACTGATCTCACAGGATAGGTTCAAATCATAGAATGTAAGAAGAGTCAGTCCTCTTGTACTTAAGTCGGCATTGTAAGATTTGTATTTAATTCCGATGCAATTTCAGTGTTTCATCGTCAACATGAATGGCCAGCGGATACAATAAACCTGAAGTGAAGCTTCCGAATCAAAACTGGTCTCACAAGAAATGTTCAAATCATAAGATGTAACAAGAGTCAGTCCAAATGTATTAAGTCGTCATTGTGCCATTTGTATTTAATTCCGAAGCCATTTCTGTGTTTCATCGTCAATAATAAGGTCCAAGGGATACAGTAAACCTGAAGTGAAGCATCGGAATCTAAGACTGGTCTCACAGGAAAGGTTTAAAGCATAGACAGTAAGAGGAGTCAGTCCAAATGTACTTAACTCGACATTGTGCCTTTTGTATTTAATTCCGATGCAATTTCTGTGTTTAATCATCAATACGAAGGGACAAGGGATCCAGTAAACATGAAGTGTAGCATCGGAATCTATAACTGGTCTCACAGGAAGCGTTCAAGTCATAGACTGTAAGAAGAGTCAGTCTTCTTGTACTTAAGTGGGCATTGTGAATTTTGTATTTCATTCCGATGCAATTTCTGTGTTTCATCGTCAATAAGAAGGTCCAAGGGATACAGAAAACCCGAAGTGTAGCATCGGAATCTGTAACTGGTCTCACAGGAAAGTGTCAAAACATAGACAGTTAGAAGAGTCAGTCTTCTTGTACTTAAGACGGCATTGAGCCTTTTGTATGTCATTCCGACGCAATTTCTGTGTTTCATCGTCAATAAGAAGGTCCAAGGGATACAGAAAACCCGAAGTGTAGCATCGGAATCAATAACTGGTCTCACAGGAAAGGTTCAAAGCATAGACAGTAAGAAGAGTCAGTCTTCTTGTGCTTAATTCGGCATTGTGCCTTTTTTATTTAATTCCGATGCAATTTTTGTGGTTCATCGTCAACAAGAAGGTCAAAGGGATACAGTGAACCTGAAGTGAAGCATCGGAATCTCAAACTCGTCACACAGGAAAGGTTCAAATGATAGACAGTAAGAAGAGACAGTCTTCTTGTACTTAAGTCGGCATTCAGTCTTTTGTATTTCATTCCGATACAATTTCTGTGTTTCATCGTCAATAAGAAGATCAAAGGGATACAGTGAACCTGAAGTGAAGCATCGGAATGTAAAGTTGCTCTCCCACGAAAGGTTCAAACCATCGACAGTAGGAAGAGTAAGTCTCTTGTACTTAAGTCGGCATCGTGCCTTTTGTATTTAATTTCGATGCAATATCTGTGTTTAATCGTCAATAAGAAGGTCCTAGGGATACAGATAACCCGAAGTGTAGCATCGGTATCTATAACTGGTCACACAGGAAAGTATCAAAACGTAGACAGTAAGAAGAGAAAGTCTTCTTGTGCTTAAGTCGGCATTGTGCCTTTTTTATTTAATTCCGATGCAATTTTTGTGTTTCATCGTCAATAAGAAGGTCAAAGGGATACAGCGAACCTGAAGTGAAGCATAGGAATCTCAAACTGGTCACACAGGAAAGGTTCAAAACATTGACAGTAAGAAGAGTCAATATCGTGTACTTAAGTCGGCATTGTGATTTTTGTATTTAATTCCGATGCAATTTCTGTATTTCATCGTCAATAAGAAGGTCCAAGGAATGGAGTAAACCTGAAGTGAAACATTGGAATCTAAAACTGGTCTCACGGGGTAGGGTTCAAATCATACACAGTAAGAAGAGTCAGTCTTCTTGTGCTTAGGTCGGCATTGGCACTCTTTTATTTAATTATGATGCAATTTCTGTGTTTCATCGTCAATAAGAAGGTCAAAGGGATATAGTGAACCTGAAGTGAAGCATGGGAATCTAAGACTGGCCACACAGGAATGGTTCAAACCATCGACAGTAAGAAGAGTCAGTCACTGTACTTAAGCCGGCATTGTGCCATTTGTATTTAATTCCGATGCAATTTCTGTGTTTCATCGTCAGCAAGAAGGTCCAAGGGATGGAGTAAACCTGAAGTGAAGCATTGGAATCTAAAACTGGTGTCACAGGAAGCGGTCATAACCCAGACAGACGGAAGGGTTACTCTTCTCGTTCGTAAGTCGGCATTGTGCCTTTTGTATTTAACTCCGAAGCAATTTCTGTGTTTCTTTGTCAAAAGGAAGAACCAAGGGATACAGTAAACCTGAAGTGAAGCAATCGAATCTAAAACTGGTCTCACTTTAAAGGTTCAAACCTTCTACAGTAAGAAGAATCAATCATCTTGTACTTACGTCGGAATTGTGCCTTTTGTATTTAATTCCGATGCAATTTCTATGTTTCATCGTCAATTAGATTGTCCAAGGGATACAGTAAACCTGAAATGAAGCATCGGAATCCAAAACTGGTCTCACAGGTTAGGTTCAAATCATAGAATGTAAGAAGAGTCAGTCCTCTTGTACTTAAGTCTTCATTGTGCCTTTTGTATTCAATTCCGATGCAATTTCTGTGTTTCATCGTCAATAAGAAGAACCAAGGGATACAGTAAACCTGAAGTGAAGCATCGGATTGTAAAACTGGTATCACAGGAAAGGTTCAAAGATAAGTCTGTAAGAAGAGTTAGTCTTCTTGTACTGAGATCGGCATTGTGCATTTTGTATTTAATTCCGATGCAATTTCTGTGTTTCATCGTCAATAAGAAGGTCCAAGGGATACAGTAAATCTAAAGTGAGGCATCGGTTTCTAAAACTGGTCTCACAGGAATGATTCAAATCATCGACAGTAAGAAGAATCAGTCTACTTGTACTTAAGTCTTCATTGTGCCTTTTGTATTTAATTCCGATGCAATTTCTGTGTTTAATCGTCAATAAGAAGGTCCAAGGAATACAGAAAACCCGAAGTGTAGCATCGGAATCTATAACTTATCTCACAGTAAAGTTTCAAAACATAGACAATTAGAAGAGTCGGTCTTCTTGTACTTAAGACGGCATTGAGCCTTTTGTATGTCCTTCCGATGCAATTTCTGTGTTTCATCGTCAATACGAAGGTCTAAGGGATACAGTGAACCTGAAGTGAAGCATCGGAATCTAAAACTGGTCACACAGGAAAGGTTCAAACCATCGACAGTAAGAAGAGTCAGTCTCTTGTGCTTAAGTCGGCATTGTTCCATTTGTATTTAATTCCGATGCAATTTCTGTGTTTCATCGTCAATAAGAAGGTCCAAGGGATGGAGTAAACCTGAAGTGAAGCATTGGAATCTAAAACTTGTCTCACACGAAGGGGTCATAACACAGACAGTAAGAAGGGTTAGTCTTCTCGTACTTAAGTCGGCATTGTGCCTTTTGTATTTAACTCTGAAGCCATTTCTGTGTTTCATTGTCAAAAAGAAGAACCAAGGGATACAGTAAATCTGAGGTGATGCAATCGAATCTAAAACTGGTCTCACTTTAATGGATGAAACCTTCGACAGTAAGAAGAGTCAGTCCTCTTGTACTTAAGTCGGCATTGTAAGATTTGTATTTAATTCCGATGCAATTTCAGTGTTTCATCGTCAACATGAATGGCCAGGGGATACAATAAACCTGAAGTGAAGCTTCCGAATCAAAACTGGTCTCACAAGAAATGTTCAAATCATAAGATGTAAGAAGAGTCAGTCCAAATGTATTAAGTCGTCATTGTGCCATTTGTATTCAATTCCGAAGCCATTTCTGTGTTTCATCGTCAATAATAAGGTCCAAGGGATACAGTAAACCTGAAGTGAAGCATCGGAATCTAAGACTGGTCTCACAGGAAAGGTTTAAAGCATAGACAGTAAGAAGAGTCAGTCCAAATGTACTTAACTCGACATTGTGCCTTTTGTATTTAATTCCGATGCAATTTCTGTGTTTAATCATCAATACGAAGGGCCAAGGGATACAGTAAACATGAAGTGTAGCATCGGAATCTATAACTGGTCTCACAGGAAGCGTTGAAATCATAGACTGTAAGAAGAGTCAGTCTTCTTGTACTTAAGTGGGCATTGTGAATTTTGTATTTCATTCCGATGCAATTTCTGTGTTTCATCGTCAATAAGAAGGTCCAAGGGATACAGAAAACCCGAAGTGTAGCATCGGAATCTGTAACTGGTCTCACAGGAAAGTGTCAAAACATAGACAGTTAGAAGAGTCAGTCTTCTTGTACTTAAGACGGCATTGAGTCTTTTGTATGCCATTCCGACGCAATTTCTGTGTTTCATCGTCAATAAGAAGGTCCAAGGGATACAGAAAACCCGAAGTGTAGCATCGGAATCAATAACTGGTCTCACAGGAAAGGTTCAAAGCATAGACAGTAAGAAGAGTCAGTCTTCTTGTGCTTAATTCGGCATTGTGCCTTTTTTATTTAATTCCGATGCAATTTTTGTGGTTCATCGTCAACAAGAAGGTCAAAGGGATACAGTGAACCTGAAGTGAAGCATCGGAATCTCAAACTCGTCACACAGGAAAGGTTCAAAAGATAGACAGTAAGAAGAGTCAGTCTTCTTGTACTTAAGTCGGCATTCAGCCTTTTGTATTTCATTCCGATACAATTTCTGTGTTTCATCGTCAATAAGAAGATCAGAGGGATACAGTGAACCTGAAGTGAAGCATCGGAATGTAAAGTTGCTCTCCCACGAAAGGTTCAAACCATCGACAGTAGGAAGAGTAAGTCTCTTGTACTTAAGTCGGCATCGTGCCTTTTGTATTTAATTTCGATGCAATTTCTGTGTTTCATCATCAGTAAGAAGGTCCAAGGGACACAGTAAACCTGAAGTGTAGCATCGTAATCAATAACTGGTCCCACAGGAAAGGTTCATAACATAGACAGTAAGAAGAGTCAGTCTTGTTGTACTCAAGACGGCATTGAGCCTTTTGTATGTCATTCCGATGCAACTTATGTCGTTCATCGTCAATAAGAAGGTCCAAGGGATACAGTAAACCTGATGTGAAGCATCGGAATCAAGAACTGGTCTCACAGGAAAGGTTAAAAACATAGACAGTAAGAAGACTCAGTCTTCATGTCCTTAGATTGGCACTGTGCCATTTGTATTTAATTCCGATGCAATTTCTGTGTTTCATCGTCAGTAAGAAGGTCCAAGGGATACAGAAAACCCGAAGTGTAGCATCGGAATCTGTAACTGGTCTCACAGGAAAGGTTCAAAGCATAGACAGTTAGAAGAGTCAGTCCAAATGTACTTAAGTCGGCATTGTGCCTTTTGTAGTTAATTCCGATGCTATTTATGTGTTTCTTCGTCAATAAGAAGGTCCAAGGGATACAGTAAATCTGAAGTGAGGCATCGGATTCAGAAAACTGGTCTCACAGGAAAGGTTCAAATCATCGACAGTAAGAAGAATCAGTCTTCCTGTACTTAAGTCGGCATTGTGCCTTTTGTATTTAATTCCGATGCAATTTCTGTGTTTAATCGTCGATGCCAATGTCCAAGGGATACAATAAACCTGAAGTTAGGCATCGGAATCAAGAGCTGTTCTCACAGGAAAGGTTCAAAACATAGACTATAAGAAGAGTCAGTCTTCATGTAGTTAAGTCGGCATTGTGCCTTTTGTATTTAATTCCGAAGCAATTTTTGTGTTACATCGACAATATGAAGGCTCAAGGGAAACAGTATACCTGAAGTAAAACATCGGAATATAAAGCTGGTCTCACAGGAAAGGTTCCAAAGATAGACAGTAAGAAGAGTCAGTCTTCTTGTACTTACGTCGGCTTTCAGCCTTTTGTATTTGATTCCGATGCAATTTCTGTGTTTCATCGCCAATACGAAGGTCAAAGGGATACAGTGAACCTGAAGTGAAGCATCGGAATCTGAAATTGGTCTCCCAGGAAGGCTTCAAACAGTCGACAGTGGGAAGAGTGAGTATCTTGTACTTAAGACGGCATTGTGCTTTTTGTATTTAATTCCGAAGCAATTTCTGTGTTTCATCATCAGTAAGAAGGTCCAAGGGATACAGTAAACCTGAAGTGGAGCATCGGAAACTATAACTGGTCTCACCGGAGAGGTTCAAACATAGACAGTAAGAAGAGTCAATCTTCTTGTGCTTAAGTCGGCATTGTGCTTTTTGTACTTAATTCCGATACAATTTCTGTGTTTGATCGTCAACAAGAAGGTCCAAGGGATACAGAAAACATGAAGTGAAGCATTGGAATCTAAATCTAGTCTCACAGGAAAGGTTCAAATCATAGACAGTAAGAAGTGTCAGTCTTCTTGTGCTTAAGTCTGCATTGTACCTTTTTTATTTAATTCCGATGCGATTTTTGTGTTTCATCGTCAATAACAAGGTCAAAGGGATACAGTGAAACTGAAGTGAAGCAAAGGAGTCTCAAATAGGTCACACAGGAAAGGTTCAAACCTTTGACAGTAAGAAGAGTCAGTTTCGTGTACTTATGTCGGCATTGTGCCTTTTGTATTTATTTCCGATGCAATTTCTGTGTGTCATCGTCAATAAGAAGGTCCAAGGGATGGAGTAAACCTGAAGTGAAGCATTAGAATCTAAAACTGGTCTCACGTGAAGGGTTCAAAACACAGACAGTAAGAAGGGTTAGTCATCTCGTACTTAGGTCGGCATTGTGCCTTTTGTATTTAACTCCGAAGTAATTTCTGTGTTTCGTTGTCAAAAAGAAGAACCAATGGATACAGTAAACCTGAAGTGAAGCAATCGAAGCTAAAACTGGTCTCACTTTAATGGTTCAAACCTTCGACAGTGAGAAGAATCAGTCATCTTGTACTTAAGTCGGAATTGTGCCTTTTTTATTTAATTCCGATGCAATTTCTATGTTTCTTCGTCAATTAGATTATCCAAGGGATACTGTAAACCTGAAGTGGAGCATCGGAATCTGTAACTGATCTCACAGGAATGGTTCAAAACATAGATAGTAAGAAGAGTCAGTCATCTTGTACTTATAACGGCATTGAGCCCTTTGTATTTGATTCCGATGCAATTTCTGTGTTTCATCGTCAATACGAAGGTCCAAGGGATACAGTAAACCTGAAGTGAAGCATTGTAATTTAAATCTGGTATCACAGGAAAGGTTCAAAACATAGACACTAAGAAGAGTCAGTCCTCTTGTGCTTCAGTCGGCATTGTGCCTTTTTTATTTAATTATGATGCAATTTCTGTGTTTCATCGTCAATAAGAAGGTCAAAGGGATACAGAGAACCTGAAGTGAAGCATCGGAATCTAAAACTGGTCACACAGGAAAGGTTCAAACCATCGACAGTAAGAAGAGTAAGTCTCTTGTACTTAAGTCGGCATTGTGGCATTTGTATTTAATTCCGATGCAATTTCTGTGTTTCATCGTCAATAAGAAAGTCCAATGGATGGAGTAAACCTCAAGTGAAGCATTGGAATCTAAACCTGGTCTCACAGGAAGGGGTCATAACACAGACAGTAAGAAGGGTTAGTCATCTCGTACTTAGGTCGGCATTGTGCCTTTTGTATTTAACTCCGAAGTAATTTCTGTGTTTCGTTGTCAAAAAGAAGAACCAATGGATACAGTAAACCTGAAGTGAAGCAATCGAAGCTAAAACTGGTCTCACTTTAATGGTTCAAACCTTCGACAGTGAGAAGAATCAGTCATCTTGTACTTAAGTCGGAATTGTGCCTTTTTTATTTAATTCCGATGCAATTTCTATGTTTCTTCGTCAATTAGATTATCCAAGGGATACAGTAAACCTGAAGTGAAGCATCGGAAACTGAAACTGGTCTCACAGGAAAGTTCGAATCATAGAATGTAAGAAGAGTCAGTCCTCTTGTACTTAAGTCGGCATTGTAAGATTTGTATTTAATTCCGATGCAATTTCAGTGTTTTATCGTCAACATGAATGGCCATGGTATACAGTTAACCTGAAGTGAAACTTCGGAATTTAAAACTGGTCTCACAGGAAATGTTCCAATCATAGGATGTAACAACAGCAAGTCCAAATGTACTTAAGTCGTCATTGTGCCATTTGTATTTAATTCCGAAGCCATTTCTGTGTTTCATCGTCAATAAGAAGGTCCGAGGGATACATTAAACCTGACGTGAAGCATCGGAATCTAAGATTGGTCTCACAGGAATGGTTCAAAGCATAGACAGTAAGAAGAGTCAGTCCAAATGTACTTAAAACGGCATTGTACCTTTTGTAATTAATTCAGATGCAATGTCTGTGTTTCTTCGTCAATAAGAAGGTCCAAGGGATACAGTAAATCTGAAGTGAGGCATCGGATTCAGAAAACTTGTGTCACAGTATTGGTCCAAATCATCGACAGTAAGAAGAATCAGTCTTACTGTACTTCAGTCGGCATTGTGCCTTTTGTATTTAATTCCGATGCAATTTCTGTGTTTAATCGCCAATACGAATGTCCAAGGGACACAGTAAACATGAAGTGTAGCATCGGAATCTATAACTGGTCTCACTGGAAACGTTCAAATCATAGACTGTAAGAGGAGTCAGTCTTCTTGTACTTAGATCGGCATTGTGCCATTTGATTTTAATTCCGAAGCAAATTCTGTGTTTCATTGTCAAAAAGATGAACCAAGGGATACAGTAAACCTTAAGTGAAGCGTCGGAATCTAAAACTGGTCTCATTTTTATGGTTCAAACCTTCGACAGTAAGAAGAATCAGTCTTCTTGTACTTAAGTCGGCATTGTGCCTTTTGTATTTAATTCCGAAGGCATTTCTGTGTTTAATCGTCAATACGAAGGTCCAAGGGTTACAGTAAACATGAAGTGTAGCATCGGAATCTATAACTGGTCTCACAGGAAAGGTTCAAATCATAGACTGTAAGAAGAGTCAGTCGTCTTGTACTTAAGACGGCATTGATCCTTTTGGGTGTCATTCCGATGCAATTTCTGTGTTTCATCGTCAATACGAAGGTCCATAGGTTACAGTAAACCTGAAGTGAAGCATCGGAATCTATAACTGTTCTCACAGGAAAGGTTCAAATCATAGAAAGAAAGAAGAGCCAGTCCTCTTGTACATAAGTCGGTATTGCTAGATTTGTATTTAATTCCGATGCAATTTCAGTGTTTCATCGTCAACATAAATGTCCAGGGGATACAGTAAACCTGAAGTGAAGCATAGGAATCTAAAACTGGTCTCTCAGGATAGGTTCATATTATAGGATGTAACAAGAGTCAGTCCAAATGTACTTAAGTCGGCATTGTGCCATTTGTGTTTAATTCCGATGCCATTTCTGTGTTTCATCGTCAATAAGATGGTCCAAGGGATAAAGTAAACCTGAAGTGAAGCATCGGAATCTAAAACTGGTCCCACAGGAAAGGTTCAAAGCATAGACAGTAAGAAGAGTCAGTCTTCTTGTACTTAAGTCGGCATTGTGCCTTTTGTATTTAATTCCGATGCAATATCTGTGTTTAATCGTCAATAAGAAGGGCCAGGGGATACAGTTAATCCGAAGTGTAGCATCGGAATCTATTACTGGTCTCACAGTAAAGGTTCAAAACATAGACAGTAAGAAGAATCAGTCTTCTTGGACTGAATACGGCAAAGAGAATTTTTTATGTCATTCCGATGCAATTTATGTGTTTCATCGTCAATACGAAGGTCGAAAGGATACAGTAAACCTGAAGTGAAGCATCGCAATCTACAACTGGGCACACAGGAAAGGTTCAAACCATCGACAGTAAGAAGAGTAAGTCTCTTGAACTTAAGTCGGCATTGTAAGATTTGTATTTAAATCCGATGCAATTTCAGTGTTTCATCGTCAACATGAATGGCGAGGGTATACAGTTAACCTGAAGTCAAGCTTCGGAATCTAAAACTGGTCTCACAGGAAATGTTCAAATCATAGGATGTAACTAGAGTCAGTCCAAATGTACTTAATTCGTCATTGTGCCATTTGTATTTAATTACGAAGCCATTTCTGTGTTTCATCGTCAATAAGAGGGTCCAAGGGATACATTAAACCTGACGTGAAGCATCGGAATCTAAGACTGGTCTCACAGTAAAGGTTCAAATCATAGACAGTAAGATAAGTCAGTCCTCTTGTACTTCAGTCGCCATTGAGCCGTTTGTATTTAATTCCGAAGTAATTTCTGTGTTTCATCGTCAATAATTAGGTCCAAGGGATACAGTAAACCTCAAGTTAAGCATCGGAATCCAGAGCTGTTCTCACAGGAAAGGTTCATAACATAGACAATAAGAAGAGTCAGTCTTTTTGTAGTTAAGTCGGCATTGTGCCTTTTGTATTTAATTAGGATGCAATTTCTGTGTTACATCGACAATATGAAGGCTCAAGGGATACAGTAAACCTGAAGTAAAACATCGGAATCTAAAACTGTTCTCACAGGAAAGGTTCCAAACATAGACAGTAAGAAGAGTCAGTCTTCTTGTACTTAAGTCGGCTTTCAGGCTTTTGTATTTAATTCCGATGCAATTTCTGTGTTTCATCGCCAATAAGCAGGTCAAAGGGATACAGTGAACCTGAAGTGAAGCATCGGAATCAAAATTGGTCTCCCAGGAATGGTTCAAACCATTGACAGTGGGAAGAGTCAGTCTCTTGTACTTAAGACGGCATTGTGCTTTTTGTATTTAATTCCGAAGCAATTTCTGTGTTACATCATCAGTAAGAAGGTCCAAGGGATACAGTAAACCTGAAGTGGAGCATCGGAATCTATAACTGGTCTCACGGGATAGGTTCAAACATAGACAGTAAGAAGAGTCAATCTTCTTGTGCTTAAGTCGGCATTGTGCTTTTTGTACTTAATTCCGATGCAATTTCTGTGTTTCATCGTCAACAAGAAGGTCCAAGGGATACAGTAAACCTGACGTGAAGCATTGGAACCTAAATCTAGTCTCACAGGAAAGGTTCAAAATATAGACAGTAAGAAGAGTCAGTCTGCTTTTGCTTAAGTCGGCATTGTGCCTTTTTTATTTAATTTCGATGCAATTTTTGTGTTTCATCGTCAATAAGAAGGTCAAAGGGATACAGTGAACCTGAAGTGATCGAAAGGATACAGTAAACCTGAAGTGAAGCATCGCAATCTACAACTGGGCACACAGGAAAGGTTCGAACCATCGACAGTAAGAAGAGTAAGTCTCTTGAACTTAAGTCGGCATTGTAAGATTTGTATTTAAATCCGATGCAATTTAAGTGTTTCATCGTCAACATGAATGGCGAGGGTATACAGTAAACCTGAAGTCAAGCTTCGGAATCTAAAACTGGTCTCACAGGAAATGTTCAAATCATAGGATGTAACAAGAGTCAGTCCAAATGTACTTAAGTCGTCATTGTGCCATTTGTATTTAATTACGAAGCCATTTCTGTGTTTCATCGTCAATAAGAGGGTCCAAGGGATACATTAAACCTGACGTGAAGCATCGGAATCTAAGACTGGTCTCACAGTAAAGGTTCAAATCATAGACAGTAAGATAAGTCAGTCTTCTTGTACGTAAGACGGCATAGAGCCCTTTGTATGTCATTCCGATTCAATTTATGTGTTTCATCGTCAATACGAATGTCGAAAGGATACAGTAAACCTGATGTGAAGCATCGCAATCTAAAACTGGTCTCACAGGAATGGTTCAAAACATAGACAGTAAGAAGAGTTAGTCTTCTTGTACTTAGAACGCCATTGTGCATTTTGTATTTAATTCCTATGCAATTTCTGTGTTTCATCGACAATAAGAAGGTCCAAGGGATACAGTAAACCTGATAAGCATCGGATTCTAAAACTCGTCCAACAGGAAAGGTTAAAACATAGACAGTAAGAAGAGTCAGTCTTCTTGTACTTAAGTCGCCATTGAGCCATTTGTATTTAATTCCGAAGCAATTTCTGTGTTTCATCGTCAATAATTAGGTCCAAGAGATACAGTAAACCTGAAGTTAAGCATCGGAATCCAGACCTGTTCTCACAAGAAAGGTTCAAAATATAGACAATAAGAAGAGTCAGTCTTCTTGTAGTTAAGTCGGCATTGTGCCTTTTGTATTTATTTCCGATGCAATTTCTGTGTGTCATCGTCAATAAGAAGGTCCAAGGGATGGAGTAAACCTGAAGTGAAGCATTGGAATCTAAAACTGGTCTCACGGGAAGGGTTCAAAACACAGACTGTAAGAAGCGTCAGACTTCTTGTACTTAAGGTTGCATTGTGCCTTTTGAATTTAATTCCGATGCAATTTCTGTGTTTCATCATCAGTAAGAAGGTCCAAGGGATACTGTAAACCTGAAGTGGAGCATCGGAATCTATAACTGATCTCACACGAAAGGTTCAAAACATAGACAGTAAGAAGAGTCAGTCATCTTGTACTTATGACGGCATTGAGCCTTTTGTATGTCATTCCGATGCAATTTCTGTGTTTCATCGTCAATACGAAGGTCCAAGGGATACAGTAAACCTGCAGTGAGCATTGTAATCTAATGCTGGTATCACAGGAAAGGTTCAAAACATAGACAGTAAGAAGAGTCAGTCTTCTTGTACTTAAGTCGGCATTGTACCTTTTGTATTTAACTCCGAAGTAATTTCTGTGTTTCATTGTCAAAAAGAAGAACCAAGGGATACAGTAAACCTAATGTGAAGCAATCGAATCTAAAACTGGTCTCACTTTAATGGTTCAAACCTTCGACAGTGAGAAGAATCAGTCATCTTGTAATTAAGTCGGAATTGTGCCTTTTTTATTTAATTCCGATGCAATTTCTATGATTCATTGTCAATTAGATTGTCCAAGGGATACAGTAAACCTGAAGTGAAGCATCGGAATCCAAAACTGGTCTCACAGGACAGGTTCAAATGATAGAATGTAAGAAGAGTCAGTCCTCTTGTACTTAAGTCGGCATTGTAAGATTTGTATTTAATTCCGATGCAATTTCAGTGTTTTTTCGTCAACATGAATGGCCAGGGTAAACAGTTATCCTGAAGTGAAGCTTCGGAATCTAAAACTGGTCTCACAGGATATGTTCAAATCATAGGATGTAACAAGAGCCAGTCCAAATGTACTTAAGTCGTCATTGTGCCATTGTATTTAATTCCGAAGCCATTTCTGTGTTTCATCTTCAATAAGAAGGTCCGAGGGATACATTAAACCTGACGTGAAGCATCGGAATCTAAGATTAGTCTCACATGAGTGGTTCAAAGCATAGACAGTAAGAAGAGTCAGTCCAAATGTACTTAAGACGGCATTGTGCCTTTTGTATTTAATTCCGATGCATTTTCTGTTTTTCTTCGTCAATAAGTAGGTCCAAGGGATACAGTAAATCTGAAGTGAGGCATCGGATTCAGAAAACTGGTCTCACAGGATTGGTTCAAATCATCGACAGTAAGAAGAATCAGTCTTCCTGTACTTCAGTCGGCATTGTGCCTTTTGTGTTTAATTCCGATGCAATTTCAGTGTTTCATCGTCAACATAATTGTCCAGGGGATACAGTAAACCTGAAGAGAAGCATAGGAATCTAAAACTGGTCTCTCAGGAAAGGTTCAAATTATAGGATGTAACAAGAGTCAGTCCAAATATACTTAAGTCGGCATTGTGCCATTTGTATTTAATTCCGATGCCATTTCTGTGTTTCATCGTCAATAAGATGATCCAAGGGATACAGTAAACCTGAAGTGAAGCATCGGAATCTAAAATAGGTCCCACAGGAAAGGTTCAAAGCATAGACAGTAAGAAGAGTCAGTCTTTTTGTACTTAAGTCGGCATTGTGCCTTTTGTATTTAATTCCGGTGCAATTTCTGTGTTTCATCGTCAATAAGAAGGTCCAAGGGATACCGTAAACCTGAAGTGAATCATCGAAACCTATAACTGGTCTTACAGGAATGGCTCAAATCATCGACAGTAAGACGAATCAGTCTTCTTGTACTTTAGTCGGCATTGTGCCTTTTGTATTTAATTCCTATGCAATTTCTGTGTTTAATCGTCAATACGAAGGGCCAGGGGATACAGTAAATCCGAAGTGTAGCATCGGAATCTATAACTGGTCTCACAGTAAAGGTTCAAAACATAGACAGTAAGAAGAATCAGTCTTCTTGTACTTAAGACGGCATAGAGCATTTTTTATGTCATTCCGATGCAATTTATGTGTTTCATCGTCAATACGAAGGTCGAAAGGATACAGTAAACCTGAAGTAAAGCATCGCAATCTAAAACTGGTCTCACTGGAATGGTTCAAAACATAGACAGTAAGAAGAGTCAGTCTTCTTGTACTTAAGTCGGCATTGTGCCTTTTATATTTAATTCCGATACAATATCTATGTTTCATCGTCAATAAGAAAACCCAAGGTATACAGTACACCTGAAGTGAAGCATCGGATTCTAAAACTGGTCTCACAGGAATGGTTCAAAGAATAGTCAGTAAGAAGAGTCAGTCTTCTTGTACTTAGATCGGCATTGTGCATTTTGTATTTAATTCCGATGCAATTTCTGTGTTTCATCGACAATAAGATGGTGCAAGGGATACAGTAAACCTGAAGTGAAGCATTGGAAACTAAAACTGGTCTCACAGGAAAGGTTTAAATCATAGAATGTGGGAAGAGTCAGTCCCCTTGTTCTTAAGTCGGCATTGTGCCTTTTGTATTTAATTCCAATGCAATTTCTGTGTTTCATCGTCAACATGTCGGGCCAGTTGATACAGTAAACCTGAAGTTAAGCATCGGAATCTAAGACTGGTCACACAGGAAAGGTTTAAATCATAAAAAATAAGAAGAGTCAGTCCTCTAGTACATAAGTCGGTATTGTGAGTCTTGTATTTAATTCCGATGCAATTTCTGTGTTTCATCGCCAATAAGAAGGTCCAAGGGATACGGTAAACCTGAAGTGAAGCATCGGAATCTAAAACTGGTTTCAGAGGATAGGTTCAAAGCATAGACAGTAAGAAGAGTCAGTCTTCTTGTGCTTAAGACGGCATAGAGCATTTTTTATGTCATTCCGATGCAATTTATGTGTTTCATCGTCAATACGAAGGTCGAAAGGATACAGTAAACCTGAAGTAAAGCATCGCAATCTAAAACTGTTCTCACTGGAATGGTTCAAAACATAGACAGTAAGAAGAGTCAGTCTTCTTGTACTTAAGTCGGCATTGTACCTTTTGTATAAAATCCCATTGCAATTTCTGTGTTTCATTGTCATTAAGAAGCTCCAAGGTTTAAAACTAGTTGCACACAAAGGTACAAACCATGGCCAGTAAGAAGAGTCAGTGTACTTGTACTAAAGTCGGCATTGTGCCTTTTGTATTTAATTCCTATTCAATTTCTGTGTTTCATCGTCAATATTGAGGTCCAAGGGATAGAGTAAACCTGAAGTGAAGAATCGGAATCTAAAACAGGTCTCACAGGAACGCATGAAAGCATATACAGTAAGTGGTGTCATTCGACTTGTACTTAGATCGGCTTTGTGACTTTTGTATATAATTAAGATGCAATTTCTGCGTTTCATCGTCAAAATGAAGGTCCAAGGGATGCAGTAAACCTGAAGTGACGCATCTGAATCTAAAACCGGTCTAACAGGAAAGGTTCAAAACATAGTCAGGAAGAAGAATCTGTCTTCTTGTACTTAAGTATGCATTGTGGCTTTAGTATTTAATGCCGATGCATTTTCTGTGTTTCATCGTCAATAAGAAGGTCCAAGGGATACAGTAAACCTGAAGTGAAGCATTGGAAACTAAAACTGGTCTCACAGGAAAGGTTCACAATATAGACAGTAAGATGAGTCAGTATTCTTGTACTAAAGTCGGCTCTCAGCCTTTTGTATTTAATTCCGATGCAATTTCAGTGTTTCATCGTCAACATAAATGTCCAGGGGATGCAGTAAACCTGAAGAGAAGCATAGGAATCTAAAACTGGTCTCTCACGATAGGTTCAAATTATAGGATGTAACAAGAGTCAGTCCAAATGTACTTAAGTCGGCATTGTGCCATTTGTATTTAATTCCTATGCCATTTCTGTGTTTCATCGTCAATAAGATGGTCCTAGGGATACAGTAAACCTGAAGTGAAGCATCGGAATCAATAACTGGTCTTACAGGAATGGCTCAAATCATCGACATTAAGACGAATCAGTCTTCTTGTACTTAAGTCGGTATTGTGCCTTTTGTATTTAATTCCGATGCAATTTCTGTGTTTAATCGTCAATACGAAGGGCTAGGGGATACAGTAAATCCGAAGTGTAACATCGGAATCTATAACTGGTCTCACAGTAAAGGTTCAAAACATAGACAGTAAGAAGAATCTGTCTTCTTGTACTTAAGACGGCATAGAGCATTTTTTATGTCATTCCGATGCAATTTATGTGTTTCATCGTCAATACGAAGGTCGAAAGGATACAGTAAACCTGAAGTGAAGCATCGCAATCTAAAACTGGTCTCACTGGAATGGTTCAAAACATAGCCAGTAAGAAGAGTCAGTCTTCTTGAAATTAAGTCGGCATTGTGCCTTTTGTATTTAATTCCGCTGCAATTTCTATGTTACATCGACAATATGAACGCTCAAGGGAAACAGTAAACCTGAAGTGAAGCATCGGAATCTAAAATTGGTCTCACAGGAAAGGTTCAAATCATAGAATGTAAGAAAAGTCAGTCCTCTTGTAATTAAGTCGGCATTGTGCCTTTTGTATTTAATTCCGATTTAATTTCTGTGTTTCATCGTCTATATGAAGGTCCAGGGGATATAGTAAACCGGAAGTGAAGCATCGGAATCTAAAACTGGACTCACATTGTAGGTTCATATCATAGAATGTAACAAGAGTCTGTCCTCTTGTACATAAGTCGGCATTATGACTTTTGAATTTTATTCCAATGCAATTTGTGTGTTTTATCGTCGATATGAATGTCCATGGTATACAGTAAACCAGAGGTGAGGCATCGGTATCTCAAACTGGTCCCACAGGGAAGGTTCATATCATTGAATGTAAGAAAAGTCTGTCCTCTTCAACTTAAGTCGGCATTGTGACTTTTATACTTAATTCAGATGCAATTTGTGTGTTTCATCGTCAATAAGAAGGTCCAAGGGATACGGTAAACCTGAAGTGAAGCATCGGAATCTGAAACTGGTCTCACAGGAAAGGTTCAAATCAAAGTATGTGAGATGAATCAGTCCTCTTGTACTTAAGTAGGCATTGTGCCTTTTGTATTTAATTCCGGTGCAATCTCTGTGTTTCATCGACGATATGAAGGTCCAAGGGATATAGTAAACCTATTGTGGGGCATCGGAATCTAAAACTGGTCTAACAGGAAAGGTTCAAAACATTGACAGTACGAGGAGTCAGTCTTCTTGTACTTAAGTCGGCATTGTGCCTTTTGTATTCAATTCCGATGCAATTTCTGTGTATCATCGTCAATAAGAAGGTACGAGGGATACAGTAAACCGGAAGTGAAGCATCGGAATCTAAATCTGGACTCACAGGGAACGTTAAAATCATAGAATGTAAGAAGAGTCTGTCCTCTTGTACTTAAGTCTGCATTGAGCCTTTTGTATGTAATCCCGATGCAATTTCTGTGTTTCATCATCAATATGAAGGTCCAAGGGATACAGTAAACCTGAAGTGAGGCATCGGAATCTAAAACTGGTCTCACAGGAATGGTTCAATACATAGACAGTAAGAAGAGTCTGTCTTCTTGTACTTAAATCGGCATTGTGCCTTTTGTATTTAATTCCGATGTATTTTCAGTGTTTCATCGTCAATAAGAAGTTCCATGGGATACAGTAAACCTGAAGTGAAGCATCGGAATCTAAAACTGGTCTCTCAGGGAAGGTTCAAACAATAGACAGTAAAAAGAGTCAGTCTTTCTGTACTTAAGTCGGCATTGTGCCTTTTGTATTTAATTCCGACGCAATTTCTGTGTTTCTTCGTCAGTAAGATGGTCCAAGGGATACCGTAAACCTGAAGTGAAGCATCGGAATCTAAAAACGGCCTCACAGGAATGATTCAAAACATAGACAGCAAGAAGAGTCAGTCTTCTTGTACTTAAGCCGGAATTGTCCCATTCGTATTTAATTCCGATGCAATTTCTGTGTTTCATCGTCAATAAGCAGGTCCAAGGTATACAGTGAACCTGTAGTGACGCATCGGAATCCAAAGCTAATCTTACAGGAAAGGTTCAAATCATAGAATGTAGGAAGAGTCAGTCCTCTTGTACTTAAGTCGGCATTGTGCCTTTTGTATTTAATTCCAATGCAATTTCTGTGTTTCATCATCAACATGTCGGGCCAGTTGATACAGTAAACCTGAAGTGAAGCATCGGAATCTAAAACTGGACTCACAGGAAAGGTTCAAATCATAGAATGTAAGAAGAGTTAGTCTTCTTGTACTTAATTCGGCATTGTGCCATTTGTATGTAATCTGATGCAATTTCTGTGTTTCATCGTCAATAAGAAGGTCCAAAGGATACAGTAAACCTGAAGTGAAGCTTCGGAACTTAAAACACGTCTCACAGGAAATGTTCAAAGCATAGACAGTAAGAAGAGTCAGTCTTCTTGTACTTAAGTCGGCATTGTACCTTTTGTATTAAATTCCGATGCAATTTCTGTGTTTCATCGTCATTAAGAAGGTCCAAGGGGTACAGTAAACCTGATGTAATCTTTGGAATTTGAAACTAGTTTCACACGAAAGGTTCAAACCATGGACAGTAAGAAGAGTCAGTGCACTTGTACTAAAGTCGGCATTGTGCCTTTTGTATTTAATTCCGATGCAATTTCTGTGTTTCATCGTCAATATTAAGGTCCAAACGATAGAGTAAACCTGAAGTGAAGAATCGGAATCTAAAACAGGTCTCACAGGAATGGATCAAATCATAGAATGTAAGAAGAGTCTGTCCTCTTGTACTTAAGTCTGCTTTGTGCCTTTTGGATTTAATTCCGAAGCAATTTCAGTGTTTCATCATCAACAAGAATGTCCAAGGGATACAGTGAACCTGAAGTTAAACATCGGAATCTGAAACTGGTCTCAAGGGAAAGGTTCAGACATAGACTGTAAGAAGAGTCAGTCTTCTAGTACTTAAGTCGGCATTGTAACTTTTGTATTTATTTCCGATGCAAATTCTGTCTTTCATCGTCATTAAGAAGGGCCAAGGGAAACAGTAAACCTGATGTGTATCATCGATATCTAAAACTGGTCTTACAGGAAAGGTTCAAAACATAGATTGTATGAAGAGTCAGTCTTCATGTCCTTAAGTCGGCATTGTGCCTTTTGTTTTTAATTGCGATGCAATTTCTGTGTTTCATCGTCAATAAGAAGGTCCAAGGGATACAGTGAACCAGAAGTGAAGCATCAGTAACTAAAACTGGTCTCTCAGGACAGGTTCAAAACGTAGACAGTAAGAAGAGTCAGTCTTCTTGTACTTAAGTCGACATTCTGCCTTTTGTATTTAATTCCGATGCAATTTCTGTGTTTCATTGTCAATAAGAAGGTCCAAGGGATACGGTAAACCTGAAGTGAAGAATCGGAATCTAAAACAGGTCTCACAGGAACGCATCAAAGCATAGACAGTAAGTGGTGTCAGTCGACTTGTACATAGATCGGCATTGTGACTTTTGTATATAATTACGATGCAATTTCTGTGTTTCATCGTCGAAATGAAGGTCCAAGGGATACAGTAAACCTGAAGTGAAGCATCGGAATCTAAAACTGGTCTAACAGGAAAGGTTCAAAACATAGACAGGAAGAAGAGTCAGTCTTCTTGTACTTATGTAGGCATTGTGCCTTTAGTATTTAATTCCGATGCATTTTCTGTGTTTCATCGTCATTAGAAAGTCCGAGGGATATACTAAACCTGAAGTGAAGCACTGGTAACTAAAACTGGTCTCACAGGAAAGGTTCACAATATAGAGAGTAAGATGTGTCGGTATTCTTGTACTTAAGTCGGCATTGTGCCTTTTGTATTTAATTCTTGTGCAATTTCTGTGTTTCATCGTCAATAAGAAAGTCCAAGGAATACAGTAAACCTGAAGTGAAGCATCGGAATCCAAAACTGGTCTCACAGGAGAGGTACTAACCTTAGAATGTAAGAAGAGTCAGTCCTCTTGTACTTAATCGGCATTGTGCCTTTTGTATTTTATATCGATGCAATTTCAGTGTTTCATCGTCAATAAGAAAGTCCAAGGGATACAGTAAACCTGAAGTGAAGCATCGGAATTTAAAAAGGCTCTTACAGGAAAGGATAAAATCATAGAATATAAGAAGAGTAAGAACTCTTGTACTTAAATCGGCATTGTGACTTTTGTATTTAATTCCGATGCAATTTGAGTGTTTCATCGTCAATAAGAAGGTCCAAGGGATACGGTAAACCTGAAGTGAAGCATCGGAATCAAACTGGTCTCACAGGAAAGGTTCAAATCAAAGAATGTAAGATGAGTGAGTCCTCTTGTACGTAAGTAGGCATTGTGCCTTTTGTATTTAATTCCGGTACAATTTCTGTTTTCATCTTCAAAATGAAGGTCCAAGGACTAGAGTAAACCTGAAGTCTAGCATCGGAATCTAAAACTGGTCTCACAGGATAGGTTGGAATCATAGACCGTAAGAAGGGTCATTCTTCTTGCACTTAAGTCGGCATTGTGCCATTTGTATTTAATTCCGGTGCAAATTCTGTGTTTCGTCGTCAATATGAAGGTCCAAGGGATACGTTAAACCTGAAGTGAGGCATCGGTATCTAACACAGGTGTCACTGGAATGCTTTAATACATAGACAGTAAGAAGAGTCAGTCTTCATGTACTTATGTCGGCATTGTGCCTTTTGTTTCTAATTAAGATGCAATTTCTGTGTTTCAACGTCAATAAGATGGTCCAAGGGATACAGTACACCTGAAGTGAAGCATCGGATTCTAAAACTGGTCTCACAGAAAATGTTCTAAACGAAGACAGTAAGAAGAGTCAGTCTTCTAGTACTTAAGTCGGCATTGTGGCTTTTCTATTTATCTCCGAAGCAATTTCTGTAATTCAACGTCAAAATGAAGGTCCAAGGGATACAGTAAACCTGAAGTGAGGCATCGGTATCTAACACAGGTGTCACTGGAATGCTTTAATAGATAGACAGTAAGAAGAGTCAGTCATCTTGTACTTAATTCGGAATTGTGCCTTTTGTATTTAATTCCGATGTAATTTCTGTGTTTCATCGTCAATAAGAAGGTCCAAGGGATACAGTAATTCGGAAGTGAAGCATCGGAAACTAAAACTGGTCTCACAGGAAAGGTTCAAAACATAGACTGTAAGAAGAGTCAGTCTTCATGTACTTAAGTCGGCATTGTGCCTTTTGTTTCTAATTCCGATGCAATTTCTGTGTTTCAACGTCAATAAGATGGTCCAAGGGATACAGTAAACCTGAAGTGAAGCATCGGAATCTAAAACTGGTCTCACAGAAAATGTTCTAAACGAAGACAATAAGAAGAGACAGTCTTCTAGTACTTAAGTCGGCATTGTGGCTTTTGTATTTATCTCCAAAGCAATTTCTGTGAATCATCGTCAATAAGAAGGTCCAAGGAATGCAGTACACCTGAAGTGAAGCATCAGTATCTGAAACTGGTCTCACAGGAAAGGTTCAAATCATAGAATGTTTGAAGAGTCCGTTTCTTGTACTTAAGTCGGCATTGTGCCTTTTGTATTTAATTCCGGTGCAGTTTCTGTGTTTCATCGTCAGTAAGAAGGTACAAGGAATACAGTAAACCTGAAGAGAAGCATCGGAATCTAAAACTGGTCTCACAGGAAAGATACTAATCATAGAATGTGAGATGAGTCAGTCCTCTTGTACTTAAGAAAGCATTGTGCCTTTTGTATTTAATTCCGGTGCAATCTCTGTGTTTCATCGTCAATATGAATGTCCAAGGGATATAGTAAACCTATTGTGGGGCATCGGAATCTAAAACTGGTCTAACAGGAAAGGTTAAAACATTGACAGTACGAAGAGTCAGTCTTCTTGTACTTAAGTCGGCATTCTGCCTTTTGTATTCAATTCCGATGCAATTTCTGTGTATCATCGTCAATAAGAAGGTACAAGGGATACAGTAAACCGGAAGTGAAGCATCGGAAACTAAAACTGGTCTCACAGGAAATGTTAAGAGCATAGACAGTAAGAAGAGTCAGTTCTACTGAAATTCGGCATTGTGACTGTTGTATTTTATTCCTATGCAATTTCTGTGTTTCATGGGCCATATGAAGGTCCAGGGGGTTTAGTAAAAAAGAAGTGAAGCATCGGAATCTGATACTGGACTCACAGGGAACGTTAAAATCATAGAATGTAAGAAGAGTCTGTCCTCTTGTACTTAAGTCTGCATTGCGCCTTTTGTATGTAATCCCGATGCAATTTCTGTGTTTCATCGTCAATATGAAGGTCCAAGAGATACAGTAAACCTGAAGTGAGACATCGGAATCTAAAACTGGTCTCACAGGAATGGTTCATTACATAGACAGTAAGAGGAGTCGGTCTTCTTGTACTTAAATCGGCATTGTGTTTTTTGTATTTAATTCCGATGTATTTTCAGTGTTCCATCGTCAATAAGAAGTTCCAAGGGATACGGTAAACCTGAAGTGAATCATTGGAATTTGAAACTAGTTTCACACAAAAGGTTCAAACCGTGGACAGTAAGAAGAGTCAGTGTTCCTGTACCAAAGTCGGCATTGGGCCTTTTTTATTTAATTCCGATGCAATTTCTGTGTTTCATCGTCAATATTGAGGTCCAAACGATAGAGTAAACCTGAAGTGAAGCATCGGAATCTAAAACTGGTCTCACAGGAATGGATCAAATCATAGAATGTAAGAAGAGTCTGTCCTCTTGTACTTAAGTCTGCTTTGTGCCTTTTGCATTTAATTCCGAAGCAATTTCAGTGTTTCATCATCAACAAGAAGGTTCAAGGGATACAGTTAACCTGAAGTTAAACATCGGAATCTGAAACTGGTCCAAAGGGAAAGGTTCAAACATAGACTGTAAGAAGAGTCAGTCTTCTAGTACTTAAGTCGGCATTGTAACTTTTGTATTTATTTCCGATGCAAATTCTGTCTTTCATCGTCATTAAGAAGGGCCAAGGGAAACAGTAAACCTGATGTGTATCATCGATATCTAAAACTGGTCTCACAGGAAAGGTTCAAAACATAGATTGTATGAAGAGTCTGTCTTCATGTCCTTAAGTCGGCATTGTGCCTTTTGTTTTTAATTCCGATGCAATTTCTGTGTTTCATCGTCAATAAGAAGGTCTAAGGGATACAGTAAACCAGAAGTGAGGCATCAGAAACTAAAACTGGTCTCTCAGGAAAGGTTCAAAACGTAGACAGTGAGAAGAGTCAGTCTTCTTGTACTTAAGTCGGCATTCTGCCTTTTGTATTTAATTCCGATGCAATTTCTGTGTTTCATCGTCAATAAGAAGGTCCAAGGGATACGGTAAACCTGAAGTGAAGAATCGAAATCTAAAACAGGTCTCACAGGAACGCATCAAAGCATAGAGAGTAAGTGGTGTCAGTCGACTTGTACATAGATCGGCATTATGACTTTTGTATATAATTACCATGCAATTTCTGTGTTTCATCGTCAAAATGAAGGTCCAAGGGATACAGTAAACGTGAAGTGAAGCATCGGCATCTAAAACTGGTCTAACAGGAAAGGTTCAAAACATAGACAGGAAAAAGAGTCTGTCTTCTTGTACTTAAGTAGGCATTGTGCCTTTAGTATTTAATTCCGAAGCATTTTCTGTGTTTCATCGTCAATAAGAAAGCCCGAGGGATATACTAAACCTGAAGTGAAGCATTGGAAACTAAAACTGGTCTCACAGGAAAGGTTCACAATATAGAGAGTAAGATGAATCATTATACTTGTACTTAAGTCGGCATTGTGCCTTTTGTATTTAATTCTGGTGCAATATCTGTGTTTCATCGTCAATAAGAAAGTCCAAGGAATAGAGTAAACCTGAAGTGAAGCATCGGAATCCAAAACTGGTCTCACAGGAAAGGTACTAACCTTAGAATGTAAGAAGAGTCAGTCCTCTTGTACTTAATCGGCATTGTGCCTTTTGTATTTTATATCGATGCAATTTAAGTGTTTCATCGTCAATAAGAAAGTCAAATGGATACAGTAAACCTGAAGTGAAGCATCGGAATCTAATACGGCTCTCACAGGAAAGGATCAAATCATAGAATATAAGAAGAGTAAGAACTCTTGTACTTAAATCGGAATTGTGACTTTTGTATTTAATTCCGATGCAATTTGAGTGTTTCATCGTCAATAAGAAGGTCCAAGGGATACGGTAAACCTGAAGAGAAGCATCGGAATCTAAAACGGGTCTCACAGGAAAGGTTCAAATCAAAGAATGTAAGATGAGTGAGTCCTCTTGTACGTAAGTAGGCATTGTGCCTCTTGCATTTTATTCCTGTACAATTTCTGTTTTCATCGTCAAAATGAAGGTCCAAGGAATAGAGTAAACCTGAAGTCTAGCATCGGAATCTAAAACTGGGCTCACAGGATAGGTTTGAATCATATACCGTAAGAAGGGTCATTCTTCTTGCACTTAAGTCGGCATTGTGCCTTTTGTATTTAATTCCGGTGGCAATTCTGTGTTTCATCGTCAATATGAAGGTCCAAGGGATACGGTAAACCTGATGTGAGGCATCGGTATCTAACACAGGTGTCACTGGAATGCTTTAATACATAGACAGTAAGAAGAGTCAGTCAACTTGTACTTAATTCGGAATTGTGCCTTTTGTATTTAATTCCGATGTAATTTCTGTGTTTCATCGTCAATAAGAAGGTCCAAGGGATACAGTAATTCGGAAGTGAAGCATCGGAAACTAAAACTGGTCTCACAGGAAAGGTTCAAAACATAGACTGTAAGAAGAGTCAGTCTTCATGTACTTAAGTCGGCATTGTGCCTTTTGTTTCTTGTTCCGATGCAATTTCTGTGTTTCAACGTCAATAAGATGGTCCAAGGGATACAGTAAACCTGAAGTGAAGCATCGGAATCTAAAACTGGTCTCACAGAAAATGTTCTAAACGAAGACAGTAAGAAGAGTCAGTCTTCTATTACTTAAGTCGGCACTGTGCCTTTTGTATTTATCTCCGAAGCAATTTCTGTGAATCATCGTCAATATGAAGGTCCATGGGATACAGTAAACCTGAAGTGAGGCATCGGTATCTAACACAGGTGTCACTGGAATGCTTTAATACATAGATAGTAAGAAGAGCCAGTCATCTTGTACTTAATTCGGAATTGTGCCTTTTGTATTTAATTCCGATGTAATTTCTGTGTTTCATCGTCAATAAGAAGGTCCAAGGGATACAGTAATTCGGAAGTGAAGCATCGGAAACTAAAACTGATCTCACAGGAAAGGTTCAAAGTATAGACTGTAAGAAGAATCAATCTTCATGTACTTAAGTCGGCATTCTGCCTGTTGTTTCTAATTCCGATGCAATTTCTGTGTTTCAACGTCAATAAGATGGTCCAAGGGATACAGTAAACCTGAAGTGAAGCATCGGAATCTAAAACTGGTCTCACAGAAAATGTTCTAAACGAAGGCAGTAAGAAGAGCCAGTCTTCTAGTACTTAAGTCGGCATTGTGGCTTTTGTATTTATCTCCGAAGCAATTTCTGTGAATCATCGTCAATAAGAAGGTCCAAGGAATACAGTACACCTGAAGTGAAGCATCAGTATCTGAAACTGATCTCACAGGAAAGGCTCAAATCATAGAATGTTTGAAGAGTCCGTCTTCTTGTACTTAAGTCGGCATTGTGCCTTTTGAATTTAATTCCGATGCAATTTGTGTGTTTCATCGTCGATATGAATGTCCAGGGGATACAGTAAAGCAGAGGTGAGGCATCGGTATCTCAAACTGGTCCCACAGGGAAGGTTCATATCATTGAATGTAAGAAAAGTCGGTCCTCTTCAACTTATGTCGGCATTGTGCCTTTTGTAATTCATTCCGGTGCAATTTCTGTGTTTCATCGTCAATAAGAAGGTCCAAGGAATACAGTAAACCTGAAGTGAAGCATCGGAATCTAAAACTGGTCTCACAGGAAAGGTACTAATCATAGAATGTAAGAAGAGTCAGTCCTCTTGGACTTAATCGGCATTATGCTTTTTGTATTTTATTCCTATGCATTTTCAGTGTTTCATCGCCAATAAGAAGGTCCAAGGGATACAGTAAACCTTAAGTGAAGCATCGGAAACTAAAACGGCTCACACAGGAAAGGATCAAATAGTAGAATGTAAGAAGAGTAAGAACTCTTACACTTCAGTCGGCATTGTGACTTTTATATTTAATTCAGATGCAATTTGTGTGTTTCATCGTCAATAAGAAGGTCCAAGGAATACAGTAAACCTGAAGTGAAGCATCGGAATCTGAAACTGGTCACACAGGAAAGGTTCAAATCAAAGAATGTAAGATGAGTCAGACCTCTTGTACTTAAGTAGGCATTGTGCCTTTTGTATTTAATTCCGGTGCAATCTCTGTGTTTCATCGTCAATATGAAGGTCCAAGGGATATAGAAAACCTATTGTGGGGCATCGGAATCTAAAACTGGTCTAACAGGAAAGGTTCAAAACATTGACAGTACGAAGAGTCAGTCTTCTTGTACTTAAGTCGGCATTGTGCCTTTTGTATTCAATTCCGATGCAATTTCTGTGTATCATCGTCAATAAGTAGGTACAAGGGATACAGTAAACCGGAAGTGAAGCATCGGAAACTAAAACTGGTCTCACAGGAAAGGTTAAAAGCATAGACAGTAAGAAGAGTCAGTTCCACTTAGATCGGCATTGTGACTGTTGTATTTTATTCCTATGCAATTTCTGTGTTTCATGGGCTATATGAAGGTCCAGGGGGTTTAGTAAAAAAGAAGTGAAGCATCGGAATCTGAAACTGGACTCACAGGGAACGTTAAAATCATAGAATGTAAGAAGAGTCTGTCCTCTTGTACTTAAGTCTGCATTGAGCCTTTTGTATGTAATCCCGATGCAATTTCTGTGTTTCATCGTCAATATGAAGGTCCAAGGGATACAGTAAACCTGAAGTGAAGCTTCGGAATCTAAAACACGTATCACAGGAAGTTTCAAAGCATAGACAGTAAGAAGAGTCAGTCCTCTTGTACTTAAGTCGGCATTGTAACTTTTGTATTTATTTCCGATGCAAATTCTGTCTTTCATCGTCATTAAGAAGGGCCAAGGGGAACAGTAAACCTGATGTGTATCATCGATATCTAAAACTGGTCTCACAGGAAAGTTCAAAGCATATATTGTATGAAGAGTCAGTCTTCATGTCCTTAAGTCGGCATTGTGCCTTTTGTTTTTAATTCCGATGCAATTTCTGTGTTTCATCGTCAATAACAAGGTCCAAGGGATACAGTAAACCAGAAGTGAAGCATCAGAAACTAAAACTGGTCTCTCAGGAAAGGTTCAAAACATAGACAGTAAGAAGAGTCAGTCTTCTTGTACTTAAGTCGGCATTCTGCCTTTTGTATTTAATTCCGATGCAAATTCTGTGTTTCATCGTCAATAAGAAGATCCAAGGGATACGGTAAACCTGAAGTGAAGAATCGGAATCTAAAACAGGTCTCACAGGAACGCATCAAAGCATAGACAGTAAGTGGTGTCAGTCGACTTGTACATAGATCGGCATTGTGACTTTTGTATATAATTACGATGCAATTTCTGAGTTTCATCGTCGAAATGAAGGTCCAAGGGATACAGTAAACCTGAAGTGAAGCATCAGAATCTAAAACTGGTCTAACAGGAAAGGTTCAAAACATAGACAGGAAAAAGAGTCCGTCTTCTTGTACTTAAGTTGGCATTGTGCCTTTAGTATTTAATTCCGATACATTTTCTGTGTTTCATCGTCAATAAGAAAGTCCGAGGGATATACTAAACCTGAAGTGAAGCATTGGAAACTAAAACTGGTCTCACAGGAAAGGTTCTCAATATAGAGAGTAAGATGAGTCAGTATTCTTGTACTTAAGGCGGCATTGTGCCTTTTGTATTTAATTCTGGTGCAATTTCAGTGTTTCATCGTCAATAAGAAGGTCCAAGGGATACGGTAAACCTGATGTGAAGAATCGGAATCTAAAACAGGTCTCACAGGAACGCATCAAAAGCATAGACAGTAAGTTGTGTCAGTCGACTTGTACATAGATCGGCATTGTGACTTTTGTATATAATTACGATGCAATTTCTGAGTTTCATCGTCGAAATGAAGGTCCAAGGGATACAGTAAACCTGAAGTGAAGCATCAGAATCTAAAACTGGTCTAACAGGAAAAGTTCAAAACATAGACAGGAAGAAGAGTCCGTCTTCTTGTACTTAAGTAGGCATTGTGCCTTTAGTATTTAATTCCGATGCATTTTCTGTGTTTCATCGTCAATAAGAAAGTCCGAGGGATATACTAAACCTGAAGTGAAGCATTGGAAACTAAAACTGGTCTCACAGGAAAGGTTCACAATATAGAGAGTAAGATGAGTCAGTATTCTTGTACTTAAGGCGGCATTGTGCCTTTTGTATTTAATTCTGGTGCAATTTCTGTGTTTCATCGTCAATAAGAAAGTCCAAGAAATACAGTAAACCTGAAGTGAAGCATCGGAATCCAAAACTGGTCTCACAGGAAAGGTACTAACCTTAGAATGTAAGAAGAGTCAGTCCTCTTGTACTTAATCGGCATTGTGCCATTTGTATTTTATATCGATGCAATTTCAGTGTTTCATCCTCAAAATGAAGGTCCAAGGGATACGGTATACCTGAAGTGAAGCATCGGAATCTAAAACTGGTCTCACAGGAAAGGTTCAAATCAAAGAATGTAAGATGAGTGAGTCCTCTTGTACGTAAGTAGGCATTGTGCCTTTTGTATTTAATTCCGGTACAATTTCTGTTTTCATCGTCAAAATGAAGGTCCAAGGAATAAAGTAAACCTGAAGTCTAGCATCGGAATGTAAAACTGGTCTCACAGGATAGGTTTGAATCATAGACCGCAAGAAGGGTCATTCGTCTTGCACTTAAGTCGGCATTGTGCCTTTTGTATTTAATTCCGGTGCAAATTCTGTGTTTTATCGTCAATATGAATGTCCAAGGGATACAGTAAACCTGAAGTGAGGCATCGGTATCTAACACAGGTGTCACTGGAATGCTTTAATACATAGACAGTAAGAAGAGACAGTCATCTTGTACTTAATTCGGAATTGTGCCTTTTGTATTTAATTCCGATGTAATTTCTGTGTTTCATCGTCAATAAGAAGGTCCAAGGGATACAGTAATTGGGAAGTGAAGCATCGGAAACTAAAACTGGTCTCACAGGAAAGGTTCGAACATAGACTGTAAGAAGAGTCAGTTTTCATGTACTTAAGTCGGCATTGTGACTTTTGTTTCTAATTCCGATGCAATTTCTGTGTTTCAACGTCAATAAGATGGTCCAAGGGATACAGTGAACCTGAAGTGAAGCATCGGAATCTAATACTGGTCTCACAGAAAATGTTCTAAACGAAGACAGTAAGAAGAGTCAGTCTTCTAGTACTTAAGTCGGCATTGTGGCTTTTGTATTTATCTCCGAAGCAATTTCTGTGAATCATCGTTAATAAGAAGGTCCAAGGAATACAGTACACCTGAAGTGAAGCATCAGTATCTGAAACTGGTCTCACAGGAAAGGCTCAAATCATAGAATGTTTGAAGAGTCCGTCTTCTTGTACTTAAGTAGGCATTGTGCCTTTTGAATTTAATTCCGATGCAATTTGTGTGTTTCATCGTCGATATGAATGTCCATGGGATACAGTAAACCAGAGGTGAGGCATCGGTATCTCAAACTGGTCCCACAGGGAAGGTTCATATCATTGAATGTAAGAAAAGTCAGTCCTCTTCAACTTAAGTCGGCATTGTGCCTTTTGTATTTAATTCCGGTGCAATTTCTGTGTTTCATCGTCAATAAGAAGATCCAAGATACAGTAAACCTGAAGTGAAGCATCGGAATCTAAAACTGCTCTCACTGGAAAGGTTCAAATAATAGAATGTAAGAAGAGTAAGAACTCTTGTACTTAAGTCGGCATTGTGCCTTTTGTAATTTATTCCGATGCAATTTCTATGTTTCGTCGTCAATATGACGGTCCAAGGGATATAGTAAACCTAAAGTGAAGCATCGGAATCTAAAACTGGTCTAACAGGAAAGGTTCAAAACGTGGACAGTAAGAAGAGTCAGTCTTCTTGTACTTAAGTCGGCATTGTGCCTTTTGTATTTATTTTTGATGCAATTTCTAAGTTTCATCGTCAATAAGAAAGTCCAAGGTATACAGTACACCTGAAGTGACGGATTGGAAATTGAAACTGGTCTCTCAGGAAAGGTTCGAAACGTAGACGGTAGGAAGAGTCAGTCTTCTTGTACTTAAGTCTGCATTCTGCCTTTTGTATTTAATTCCGATGCAATGTCTGTGTTTCATCGTCAATAAGAAGGTCCAAGAGATACGGTAAACCTGAACTGAAGCATCGGAATCTAAAACTGGTCTAAGAGGAATGGTTCAAAACATAGACCGTAAGAAAAGTCAGTCTTCTTGTACTTAAGTCGGCATTGTGCCATTAGTATTTAATTCCGATGCATTTTCTGTGTTTCATCGTCAATAAGAAGGTCCAAGGGATACAGCAAACCTGAGGTAAAGCATCGGAAACTAATACTGGTCTCACAGGAAAGGTTCAGAATATAGACAGTAAGAAGAGTCAGTATTCTTGTACTTAAGTCGGCATTCTGCCTTTTGTATTTAATCCGAAGCAATTTCTGTGTTTCATCGTCAATAAGATGTTCCAAGGAATACAGTAAACCTGAAGTGAAGCATCGGACTCTAAAACTGGTCTCACACAAATGGTTCAAATCATAGAATGTAAGAAGAGTCAGTCTTCTTGTACTTAATCGGCATTGTGCTTTTTGCATTTTATTCCGATGCAATTTCAGTGTTTCAACGTCAGTAAGAAGGTCCAAGGGATACAGTAAGCCAGAAGTGAAGCATCGGAATCTAAAACGGCTCTCACAGGAAAGGTTTAAATCATGGAATGTAAGAAGAGAAAGAACCCTTGTACTTAAGTCGGCTTTGTGCCTTTTGTTTTTAATTCCGATGCAATTTCTGTGTTTCATCGTCAATAAGAAGGTCCAACGGATACGGTAAACCTGAAGTGAAGAATCGGAATCTAAATCTGGTCTCACAGGAATGCTTCAAATCATAAAATGTAAGAAGAGTCAGTTCTCTTGTACATAAGTCGGTATTGTGCCTTTTGTATTTAATTCCGAAGCAATTTCTGTGTTTCATCGTCAATAAGAAGGTCCAAGGGATACAGTAAACCAGAAGTGAAGCATCGGAATCTTGTACTGGTCTAACAGGAAAGATTCAAAACATAGTCAGTAGGAGGAGTCAGTCTTCTTTTACTTTAGTCGGCTTTGTGCCTCTTGTATTGAATTCCAAAGCAATTTCTGTGTTTCATCGTCAATAAGATGGTCCAAGGGATACAGTAATCCTAAAGTGAAGCATCGGAATCTATGACTGGTCTCTCTGGGAAGGTTCATAACATAGACAGTAAAAAGAGTCAGTCTTCTTGTACATAAGTCGGCATTGTGCCTTTTGTATTTAATTCCGACGCAATTTCCGTGTTTCTTCGTCAATAAGGAGGTCCTAGGGAAACCGTAAACCTGAAGTGAAGAATCGGAATCTAAAAACGGCCTCACAGGAATGATTCAAAACATAGAAAGTATGAAGAGTCAGTCTCCTTGTACTTAAACTGGCATTGTGCCGTTTGTATTGAAATCCGATGCATTTTCTGTGTTTCATCGTCAGTAAGAAGGTCCAAGGGGTACAGTGAACCTGTAGTGACGCATCGGAATCTAAAACTGGTCTCTTAGGAAAGGTCCAAATCATAGAATGTAGGAAGAGTCAGTCCACTTGTACTTAAGTCGGCATTGTGCATTTTGTATTTAATTCCAATGCAATTTCTGTGTTTCATCGTCAATAAGAAAGTTCAAGGGGTACAGTAAACCTGAAGTGAAGGTTCGGAATCTAAAACACGTCTCACAGGAAATGTTCAAAGCATAAGCAGTAAGAACAGTCAGTCTTCTTGTACTAAAGTCGGTATTGTACCTTTTGTATTATATTCCGTGCAGTTTATGTGTTTCATCGTCAATAAGAAGGTCCAAGAGGTACAGTGAACCTGTAGTGAAGCATTGGAATTTAAAACTAGTTTCACACAAAAGGTTCAAACCATGGACAGTAAGAAGAGTCAGTGTACTTGTACTAAAGACGGTATTGTGCCTTTTGTATTTAATTCCGATGCAATTTCTGTGTTTCATCGTCAATATTGAGGTCCAAGGGATAGAGTAAACCTGAAGTGAAGCATCGGAATCTAAAACTGGACTCACAGGAATGGGTCAAATCATTGAATGTAAGAAAAGTCTGTCCTCTTGTACTTAAGTCGGCTTTGTGCCTTTTGTATTTAATTCAGAAACAATTTCTGTGTTTCATCGTCAACAAGAAGGTCCAAGAGGTACAGTGAACCTGAAGTGAAGCATCGGAATCTGAAACTGGTCTCAAAGGAAAAGTTCAAAACATAGACTGTAAGAAGAGTGAGTCTTTGGTACTTGGCATTGTGACTTTTGTATTTATTTCCGATGCAAATTCTGTGTTTCATCGTCATTAAGAAGGGCCAAGGGAAACAGTAAACATGATGTGTAGCATCGATATCTAAAACTGGTCTCATAGGAAAGGTTCAAAACATAGACTGTAAGAAGAGTCAGTCTTCATGTCCTTAAGTCGGCATTGTGCCTTTTGTTTTTAATTCCGATGCAATTTCTGTGTTTCAACATCAATAAAGAGGTCCAAGGGATACAGTAAACCTGAAGTGAAGCATCGGAATCTAAAACTGCTCTCACAGAAAATGTTCAAAACGTAGACAGTAAGAAGAGTCAGTGTACTTGTACTAATGTCGGCATTGTGCCTTTTGTATTTAAGTCCGATGCAATTTCTGTGTTTCATCGTCTATATGAAGGTCCAGGGGATATAGTAAACCAGAAGTGAAGCATCGGAATCAAAAACTGGACTCACAGGGTAGGTTCATATCATAGAATGTAACTAGAGTCTGTCCTCTTGTACTTAAGTCGGCATTGTGCCTTTTGTATTTAATCCCGATGAAATTTCTGTCTTTCATCGTCAATAAGAAGGTCCAAGGGATACAGTAAACCACAGGTGAAGCATCAGAAACTAAAATTGGTCTCTCAGGAAAGGTTCAAAACATAGACAGTAAGAGGAGTCAGTCTACTTGTACTTAAGTCGGCATTCTGCCTTTTGTGTTTAATTCAGGTGCAATTTCTGTGTTTCATCGTCTATTAGAAGGTCCAAGGGATACAGTAAAACTGAAGTGAAGCGTCGGAATCTAAAACTGCTCCGACAGGAATGGTTCAAATCATAGAATGTAAGAAGAGTCTGTCCTCTTGTACTTAAGTCGCCATTGTGCCTTTTGTATTTCATCCCGATGCAATTTCTGTGATTCATCGTCAATAAGAAGGTCCAACGGATACAGTAAACCTGAAGTGTAGCATCGGAATCTAAAACTGCTCCGACAAGAATGGTTCAAATCATAGAATGTAAGAAGAGTAAGATCTCTTGTACTTAAGTCGGCATTGTGCATTTTGTATTTAATTCCAATGCAATTACTGTGTTTCAACTTCAATAAGAAGGTCGAAGGGATACGGTAAACCGAAGTGAAGCTTCGGAATCTAAAACTGGACTCACAGGAAAGGTTCATATCATAGAATGTAAGATGAGTAGGTCCTCTTGTACTCAAGTAGGCATTGTGCCTTTTGAATTTAATTCCGATGCAATTTCTGTGTTTCATCGTGAAAATGAAGTTCCAAGGGATACAGTAAACCTGAAGTGAAGCATCGGAATCTAAAACTGGTCTAACAGGAAAGGTTCAAAACATAGACAGGAAGAAGAGTCAGTCCTCTTGTACGTAAGTAGGCATTGTGCTTTTTGTATTTAATTCCGGTACAATTTCTGTTTTTCATCGTCAAAGTGAAGGTCCAATTAATAGAGTAAACCTGAAGTCTAGCATCGGAATCTAAAACTGGTCTCACAGGATAGGTTTGAATCAGTGACAGTAAGAAGGGTCATTCTTCTTGTACTTAAGCCGGCATTGTGCCTTTTGTATTAAATTCCGGTGCAAATTCTGTGTTTCATCGTCAATATGAAGGTCTAAGGAATACAGTACACCTGAAGTGAAGCATCAGTATCTGAAACTGGTCCCACAGGGAAGGTTCATATCATTGAATGTAAGAAAAGTCAGTCCTCTTCTACTTAAGTCGGCATTGTGCCTTTTGTATTTAATCCCGATGCAAGTACTGTGTTTCATCGTCAATAAGAAAGTCCAAGGGATATAGTAAACCAGAAGTGAAGGATCAGAAACTAAAACTGGTCTCTCAGGAAAGGTTCAAAACATAGCCACTAAGAAGGGTCAGTCTACTTGTACTTAAGTCGGCATTCTGCCTTTTGTATTTTATTCCTATGCAATTTCTGTGTTTCATCGTCAATGAGAAGGTCCAAGTCATACAGTAAACCTGAAGTGAAGCATCAGAAACTAAAACTGGTCTGTCAGGAGGGGTTCAAACCATAGACAGTAAGAATACTCAGTCTTCTTGTACTTAAGGCGGCATTCTGCCTTTTGTATTTAATTCCGATGCAAATTCTGTGTTTCATCGTCAATTAGAAGGTTCAAGGTATACAGTAACCCTGAAGTGAAGCATCGGAATCTAAAACTGGTTTCTCAGGAAAGGTTCAAAACATAGACATTAAGAAGAATCCGTCTTCTTGTACTTAAGTCGGCATTGTGCCTTTTGTATTTAATTCCGATGCAATTTGGGTGTTTTATTGTCAAAATGAAGGTCCAAGGGATACGGTAAACCTGAAGTGAAGCATCGGAAACTAAAACTGGTCTCACAGGAAGGGTTCAAATTATAGACAGTAAGATGAATCCGTCTTCTTGTACTTAAGTCGGCAATGTGCCTTTAGTATTTATTTCCGGTGCATTTTCTGTGTTTCATCGTCAATAAGAAGGTCCTATGGATACAGTAAACCTTAAGTAAAGAGTCGGAAACTAAAACTATTCTCACAGGAAAGGTTCACAATATAGACAGTAAGAAGAGTCAGTACTCTTGTACTTAAGTCGGCATTTTGCCTTTTTTATTTAATTCCGATGCAATTTATAAATTTCATCGTCAATAAGAATGTCCAAGGGTTACATTAAACCTAAAATGAAGCATCGGAATCTAATACCAGTCTCATAGAAAAGTTCGTATCATAATGTGCAAGAAGAGTCAGTCCTCTCGTACTCAGGTCAGCATTGTGTCTTTTGTATTTAATTACGATGCAATTTGTGTGTTTCATCGTCAATATGTAGGTCCAAGGGATACAGTAAACCCGAAGTGAGGCATCGGATCCAAAACTGGTCTCACAGGAATGATTCGGTACATAGACAGTAAGAAGAGTCGGTCTTCTTGTACTTAAGTCGGCATTGTGCCTTTTGTATTTAATTCCGATGCAATTTCTGTGTTTCATCGTCAATGAGAAGGTCCAAGGCATACAGTAAACCTGAAGATATGCATCCGAAACTGAAACGGGTCTCACAGGAATGGCTCAAATCATTGAAAGTAAGAAGAGTCAGACTTCTCGTACTTAAGTCGGCATTGTGACTTTTATAATTAATTCCTATGCATTTTCTGTGTTTCATCGTCAAGAAGAAGGTCCAAGGGATACAGTAAACCTGAAGTGAAGCATCGATATCAAAGACTGGTCTCAGAGGAAAGGCTCAAATCATAGAATGAAAGAAGAGTCAGTCCTCCTGTACTGAGGTCGGCATTGTGCCTTCTGTATTTAATTCAGATGCAATTTCTGTGTTTCATCGTCAATTAGAAGGTCCAAGGGAAACAGTAAACCTGAAGTGAAGCAACGAAACCTAAAACTGGTCTCACAGGAAATGCTCAAATCATAGAATGTAAGTAGAGTCAGTTCTCTTGCACTGAGGTCGGCATTGTGCATTTTGTATTTAATTCCGATGCAATAACTGTGTTCCATCGTCAATAAAACGGTCCAAGGGATACAGAAAACCTGAAGTGAAGCATCGAAATCTAAAACTGGTCTCACAGGAAAGGTTCAAATCATAGACAGTAAGAGTGGTCAGTCTTCTTGTACTTAAGTCGGCGTTGTGCCTTATGTATTTAATTCCGATGCAATTTCTGTGTTTCATCGTCAATAAGAAGGTCCAAGGGATACAGTAAACCTGAAGTGAAGCATCGGAAACTAAAACTGGTCTCACAGGAATGGTTCAATACATAGACAGTAAGAACAGTCAGTCTTCTTGTACTTAAGTCGGCAATGTGGTTTTTGTGTTTAATTCCGTTGCAATTTCTGTGTTTGATCGTCAAAAAGAAGGTCCAAGGGATACAGTGAACCTGAAGTGAAGCATCGATATCAAAAACTGGTCTCAGAGGAAAGGCTCGAATCATAGAATGAAAGAACAGTCAGTCCTCTTGTACTGAGGTCGGCATTGTGCCTTTTGTATTTTATTCCGATGCACTTTCAGTTTTTCATCGTCAATCAGAAGGTCCAAGGGATACAGGAAACCTGAAGTGAAGCATCGGAATCCAAAACGGCTCGGACAGGGAAAGTTCAAATCATAGAATGTAAGAAGAGTCAGTCCTCTTGTACTTAATCGGCATTGTACCTTTTGTAATTTTATATGATGCAATTTCAGTGTTTTATCGTCAATAAGAAGATCCAAGGGATACAGTAAACCTGAAGTGAAGGAAAGGTTCAAATCAAAGAATGTAAGATGAGTCAGTCCTCTTGTACTTAAGTAGGCATTGTGCCTTTTGAATTTAAACCCGATGCCATTTGTGTGTTTCATCGTCAATATGAAGGTCGAAGTGATACAATGAACCAGAAGTGAGGCATCGGTATCTCAAACTGGTCTCACAGGGAAGGTTCATATCATAGAATATAAGAAAAGTCAGTGATCATCTACTTATGTCGGCATTGAGCCTTTTGTATTTAATTCTGTTGCAACTTCTGTGTTTCATCGTCAATATGAAGGACAAGTGATTCAGTAATCCTGAAGTGAGGCATCGGAATCTAAAACTGGTCTCACAGGAATGGTTCAAAACATAGACAGTAAGAAGAGTCAGTCTTCTTGTACTTAAGTCTTCATACTGCCTTTTGTATTTAGTTCCGATGCCATTTCTGTGTTTCATCGTCAATAAGAAGGTCCAAGGAATACAGTAATCCTTAAGTGAAGCATCGGAATCTAAAACTGGTCTCACAGGAAAGGTTTGAATCATAGACAGTAAGAGGGGTCATTCTTCTTGTACTTAAGTCGGCATTGTGACCTTTGTATTTAAGTCCGATGCATTTTCTGCGTTTCATCGTCAATAAGAAGGTCCAAGGGATAGGGCAAACCTGAAGTAAAGCATCGGAAACTAAAACTGGTCTCACAGGAAAGGTTCACAATATAGACAGTAAGAAGAGTCAGTATTCTTGTACTTAAGTCGGCATTCTGCCTTTTGTATTTTATTCCGATGCAGTTTCAGTGCTTCATCGTCAGTCACAGGAGAGCTTCAAAGCATAGACAGTAAGAAGAGTCAGTCGTCTTGTAATTAGACCTGCATTGTGAATTTTTTTTTTAATTCCCATGCAATTTCTGTGTTTTCTCGTCCATATGAAGGTCCAGGGGATATAGTAAACCAGAAGTGAACTATGGGAATCTAGAACTGGACTCACAGCGAAGGTTCAAATCATCGAATGTAAGAAGAGTCTGTCCTCTTGTACTTAGGTGGACATTGTGACTTTTGTATTTAATCCCGAAGCAATTTCTGTGTTTCATCGTCAGTAAGAAGGTCCAAGGGATACAGTAAACCTGAAGTGAAGCATCGGAGTCTAAAACTGCTCTCACAGGAATGTTTCAAATCATTGAATGTAAGAAGAGTCTGTCCTCTTGACCTTAAGTCGGCATTGTGCCTTTTGTATTTAATTCCGATGCAATTTCTGTGTTTCATTGTCAAAAAAAAGGTCCGAGGGGTACAGTAAACCTTAGGTGAAGAGTCGGAAATTAAAACTATTCTCACAGGAAAGGTTTACAATATATACAGTAAGAAGAGTCAGTATTCTTGTACTTAAGTCGGAATACTGCAATTTGTATTTAATTCCGATGCAATTTCTGTCTTTCATCGTTAATAAGAAGGTCCAAGGAATACAGTAAACCTGAAGAGAAGCATCGGAATCTAAAACTGGTCTCACAGGAAAAGATCGAATAAAAGACAGTAAGGAGGGTCAGTCTTCTTGTACTTAAGTCGGCATTGTGCCATTTGTATTTCATTACGATGCAATTTCTGTGTTTCACCGTCATTAAGAAGGCACAAGGGATACAGTAAACCTAAAGAGAAGCATCTGAATCGAAAACTGGTCTCACAGGAGAGTTTCAAATCATAGAATGTAAGATGAGTCAGTTCTCTTGTACTTACGTAGGCATTGTGCCATATGTATTTAATTCCGATGCAATTTCTGTGTTTCATCGTCAATATCAAGGTCCAGTTGATATAGTAAATCTGAAGTGAAGCATCGGAATCTAAAACTGGTCTCACAGGGAAGGTTCAAATCATAGAAAGTAAGAAGGGTCAGTCCTCTTGTACTTACGTAGGCATTGTGCCATTTGTATTTAATTCCGATGCAATTTCTGCGTTCCATCGTCATTGTCAAGGTCCAGTAGATATAGTAAATCTGAAGTGAAGCATCGGAAACTAAAACTGGGCTCACAGGAAAGGTTCAAAACATAGACAGTAAGAAGAGTCAGTCTTCTTGTACTTAAGTCGGCATTGAGTCTTTTGTATTTAATTCCGATGCAATTTCTGTGTTTCATCGTCAATAAAACGGTCCAAAGGATACAGTAAACCAGAAGTGAAGCATCGAAATCTAACACTGGTCTCTCAGGAAAGGTTCGAATCATAGACAGTAAGTAGGGTCATTCTTCTTGTACTTAAGTCGGCAATGTGCCTTTTGTATTTAATTCCGATGCTTTTTCTGTGTTTCATCGTCAGTAAGAAGGTCCAAGGGATACGGTAAATCTGAAGTGAAGAACCGGAATCTAAAACTGGTCTCACAGGAAAGCTTCAAAGCATAGACAGTAAGAAGTGTCAGTCGTCTTGTCCTTAGACGGGCATTGTGACTTTTGTATTTAATTCCGATGCCATTTCTGTGTTTCGGCGTCCATATGAAGGTCCAGGGGATACAGTAAACCAGAAGTGAAGCATCGAAATCTAACACTGGTCTCTCAGGAAAGGTTCGAATCATAGACAGTAAGTAGGGTCATTCTTCTTGTACTTAAGTCGGCATTGTGACTTTTGTATTAAATTCCGGTGCATTTTCTGTGTTTCATGGTCAATACGAAGGTCCAAGGGATATAGTAAACCTGAAGTGAAGCATCAGAAACTAAAACTATTCTCACAGGAAAGGTTCACAATATAGACAGGAAGAAGAGTCAGTATTCTTGTACTTAAGTCGGCATTCTGCCTTTTTTATTTAATTCCGATGAAATTTCTGTGATTCATCGTCAATAGGAAGGTCCAAGGAATACAGTAAACCAGAATAGAAGCATCGGAATCTAAAACTGGTCCCACAGGAAAGGTTAGAATGAAAGACAATAAGAAAGGTTAGTCTTCTTGTACTTAAGTCGGCATTGTGCCTATTGTATATAATTCCGATGCAATATCTGTGTTTCATCGTCAATAAGAAGGTCCAATCGATACGGTAAACCTGAAGAGAAGCATCGAAATCTAAAACTGCTCTCACAGGAAAGGTTCAAGTCATTGAATGTAAGATGAGTCAGTTCTCTTGTACTTATGTATTCATTGTGCCATTTGTATTTAATTCCGATGAAATTTCTGTGTTTCATCGTCAATATCAATGTCCAGTAGATATAGTAAACCTGAAGTGAAGCATCGGAATCTAAAACTGGTCTTACAGGGAAGGTCCAAATCATAGAACGTAAGAAGGGTCAGGCCTCTTGTACTTAAGTCGGCATTGTGCATTTTGTATTTAATCCCGATGCAATTTCTGTGTTTCATCGTGAATAAGAAGGTCCAAGGGATACAGTAAACCAGAAGTGAAGCATCGGAATCTAAAACTGGTCTCACTGGGAAGGTTCAAATCATAGACAGTAAGAAGTGTCAGCCTTCTTGTACTTAAGTAGGCATTATGCCTTTTGTATTTAATTCCGATGCAATTTCTGTGTTTCTTCGTCAATAATAACGTCGAAGGGATACAGTAAACCAGAAGTGAAGCATCGGAAACTGAAACTGGGCTCACAGGAAAGGTTCAAAACATAGACAGTAAGAAGAGTCAGTCTTCTTGTACTTAAGTCGGGATTCTGCCTTTTGTATTTAATCCAGATGCAATATCTGTGTTTCACCGTCTATAAGAAGGTCCAAGGGATACAGTAAACCTGAAGTGAAGCATCGGAAACTAAAACTGGTCTCTCAGGAAAGGTTCAAAACATAGACTGTTAGAAGAGACAGTATTCCTGTACTTAAGTCCGCATTCTGCCTTTTGTATTAAATTCCGATGCAATTTCTGTGCCTCATCGTCAATAAGAAGGTCCAAGGAATACAGTAAACCAGAAGTGAAGCATCGGAATCTAAAACCGGTCTCACGGGAAAGGTTCAAATCATAGACAGTAAGAAGAGTCAGTATTCTTGTACTTAAGGCGGCATTGTGCCTTTTGTATTTAATCCCGACGCAATTTCTGTGTTTTATCGTCAATAAGAAGGTCCAAGGGATACAGGGAACCTGAAGTGAAGAATCGGAATTCAAAACTGGCCTCACAGGAATGGTTCAAAGCATAGACAGTGTGAAGAGTCAGTCTTCATTTACTTAAGTCGGCATTGTGCCTATAGTATTTAATTTCGTTGCAATTTCTGTGTTTCATCGTCAATAAGAAGGGCCAAGGGATACAGTAAACCTGAAGTGAAGCATCGGAATCTAAAACTGGTGTCACAGGAGAGGTTCTAATTATAGACGGTAGGAAGAGTCAGTGTTCTTGTACTTAAGTCGACATTTTACCTTTTGTATTTAACTCCGATGCAATTTTTAAGTTTCATCGTCAACAAGAACGTCCGAGGGATACATTAAACCTAAAATGAAGAATCGGAATCTAAAACCGGTCTCATAGAAAGGTTCATATCATAGAATGCAAGCACAGTCACTCCTTTCGTACTTAGGTCGGCATTGTGCCTATTGTATTTATTTCCGATGCAATTTGTGTGTTTCATCGTCAATATGAAGGTCCAAGGGATACAGCAAACCCGAAGTGAGTCATCGGAATCCAAAACTGGTCTCACAGGGAAGGTTCATTTCATAGCATATAATAAATGTCAGTCCTCTTCTATTTAAGTCGGCATTGTGCCTTTTTATTTAATTCCGATGCCAATTCTGTGTTTCATCGTCAATATGAAGGTCCAAGGGATACAGTAAACCTGAAGTGAAGCATCGGAATCTAAAACTGGTTTCACAGGAATGGTTCAATACATAGACAGTTAGAACAGTCAGTCTTCTTGTACTTAAGTCGACATTGTGCCTTTTGTATTTAATTCCGAAGCAATTTCTGCGTTTCATCATCAATAAGAAGTTTCTAACTGATACAGCAAACCTAAGGTGAAGCATTGGAATCAAAAACTGGTCTCACAGGAAAGGTTCAAAACATAGACAGTAAGAAGAGTCAGTCTTCTTGTACTTAAGTCGGCATTGTGCCTTTTGTATTTACTTCTGATGTAATTTCTGTGTTTCATCGCCAATATGAAGGTCCAGGGGATACAGTAAACCTGATGTGTAGCATCGGAATCAGAAACTGGTCTCACAGGGAGGGCTCAAATCATAGAATGTAAGACGAGTCAGTCTTTTAGTATATAAGTCGACGTTGTGCCCATTGTGTTTAATTCCGATACAATTTCTGTGTTTCATAGTCAATAAGAAGGGCCAATGGATACAGTAAATTTGAAGTGTAGCATCGATATCTAAAACTGGTCTCACAGGAGAGGTTCAACACATTGACAGTGAGAAGAGTAAGTCTTCTTGTACTTAAGTCGGCAATGTGCCTTATGTATTTAATTCCGATGCAATTTGTGTGTTTCATCGTCCAAAGGAAGGTCCTAGGGATACAGTAAACGTGAAGTGAGGCATAGGATTCTAAAACTGGTCTCACAGCAAAGGTCCAAAAACGTAGACTTTAAGAAGAGTCAGTCCTCTTGTACTTACGTAGGCATTGTGCCATTTGTATTTAATTCCGATGCAATTTCTGTGTTTCATCGTCAATTTGAAGGTCCGAGGGATACAGTAAACCTGAAGTGAGGCATCGGAATCCAAAACTGGTCTCACAGGGAAGGTTCATTTCATAGAATATAAGAAAAGTCATTCCTCTTCCACTTATGTCATCATTGTGCCTTTTGTCTTTAATTCCGATGCCAATTTTGTGTTTCATCGTCAATAAGATGGGCCAAGGGATACAGTAAACCCGAAGTGAAGCATCGGAATCTAAATCAGGTCTCACAGGAATGGTTTAATACATTGACAGTAAGAAGAGTCAGTCTTCTTGTACATAAGTCGGCATTGTGCCTTTTGTATTTAATTCCGATGAAATATCTGTGTTTCATCGTCAATTAGAAGGTCCAAGGGATAGAGTAAACCTGAAGTGAGGCAACGAAATCTAAAACTGGTTTCACAGGAAAGGCTCAAATCATAGAATGTAAGAAGAGTCAGTCCCCTTGTACTGAGGTCGGCATTGTGCCTTTTGAATTTAATTCCTATGCAATTCCTGTGTTTCATCGTCAATAAAAAGGTCCAAGGGATACAGTAAAGCTGAAGTGAAGCACCGAAATCTAAAACTGGTCTCACATGAAAGGTTCGAAACATAGCCAGTAAGAAGGGTCATTCGTATTGTACTTAAGTCGGCAATGTGCCTTTTGTATTTAATTCCGATGCAATTTCTGTGTTTCATCGTCAATAAGAAGGTCCAAGGGATACGGTGAATCTGAAGTGAAGATTCGGAATATAAAACTAGTCTCACAGGAAAGCTTCAAAGCATAGACAGTAAGAAGAGTTAGTCGTCTTGTACTTAGACCGGCATGGTGACTTTTGTATTTAATTCCCATGCAATTTCTGTGTTTTCTCGTCCATATGAAGGCACAGGGGATATAGTAAACCAGAAGTGAACCATGGGAATCTAGAACGTGGCTCACAGTGAAGGTTCAAATAATCGAATGTAAGAAGAGTCTGTCCTCTTGTACTTAGGTGGACATTGTGACTTTTGTATTTAATCCCGATGCAATTTCTGTGTTTCATCGTCAGTAAGAAGGTCCAAAGGATACAGTAAACCTGAAGTGAAGAATCGGAATATAAAACTGCTCTCACAGGAGTGTTTCAAATCATTGAATGTAAGAAGAGTCTGTCCTCTTGTACTTAAGACGGCATTGTGCCTTTTGTATTTAATTCCGATGCAATTTCTGTGTTTCATTGTCAAAAAGAAAGTCCAAGGGATACAGTAAACCTTAAGTGAAGAGTCGGAAATTAAAACAATTCTCACAGGGAAGGTTCACAATATATACAGTAAGAAGAGTCAGTATTCTTGTAGTTAAGTCGGCATACTGCAATTTGTATTTAATTCCGATGCAATTTCTGTGTTTCATCGTTAATAAGAAGGACCAAGGAATACAGTCAACCTGAAGAGAAGCATCGCAATCTAAAACTGGTCTCACAGGAAAGTTTCGAATAATAGACAGTAAGAAGGGTCAGTCTTCTTGTACTTAAGTCGGCATTGTGCCTGTTGTATTTCATTCCGATGCAATTTGTGTGTTTCACCGTCATTAAGAAGGCCCAAGGGATACAGTAAACCTGAAGAGAAGCATCTGAATCAAAAACTGGTCTCTCAGGATAGGTTCAAATCATAGAATGTAAGATGAGTCAGTTCTCTTGTACTTACGTAAGCATTGTGCCATTTGTATTTAATTCCGATGCAATTTCTGTGTTTCATCGTCAATATCAAGATCCAGTAGATACAGTAAACCTGAAGTGAAGCATCGGAATCTAAAACTGGTCTGACAGGGAAGGTTCAAATCATAGAAAGTACGAAGGGTCAGTCCTCTTGTACTTACGTAGGCATTGTGCCATTTGTATTTAATTCCGATGCAATTTCTGTGTTTCATCGTCAATATCAAGGTCCAGTAGATATAGTAAATCTGAAGTGAAGCATCGGAAACTAAAACTGGGCTCACAGGAAAGGTTCAAAACATAGACAGTAAGAAGAGTCAGTCTTCTTGTACTTGAGTATTTTGTATTTAATTCCGATGCAATTTCTGTGTTTCATCGTCAATGAAACGGTCCAAGGGATACAGTAAACCAGAAGTGAAGCATCGAAATCTAACACTCTTCTCTCAGGAAAGGTTCGAATCATAGACAATTAGTAGGGTCATTCTTCTTGTACTTAAGTCTTCAATGTGCCTTTTGTATTTAATTCCGATGCTTTTTCTGTGTTTCATCGTCAGTAAGAAGGTCCAAGGGAAACGGTAAATTTGAAGTGAAGAACCGGAATCTAAAACTGGTCTCACAGGAAAGCTTCAAAGCATAGACAGTAAGAAGTGTCAGTCGTCTTGTTCTTAGACGGGCATTGTGACTTTTGTATTTAATTCCGATGCAATTTCTGTGTTTCATCGTCCATATGAAGGTCCAGGGGATACAGTAAACCAGATGTGAACCATCGGGATCTAGAACTGGACTCACAGCGAAGGTTCAAATCATAGAATGTAAGAAGAGTCTGTCCTCTTGTACTTAAGTCGGCATTGTGACTTTTGTATTAAATTCCGGTGCATTTTCTGTGTTTCATGGTCAATACGAAGGTCCAAGGGATACAGTAAACCTGAAGTGAAGCATCAGAAACTAAAACTATTCTCACAGGAAAGGTTCACAATATAGACAGCAAGAAGAGTCAGTATTCTTGTACTTAAGTCGGCATTCTGCCTTTTTTATTTAATTCCGATGAAATTTCTGTGATTCATCGTCAATAGGAAGGTCCAAGGAATACAGTAAACCTGAAGAGAAGCATCGGAATCTAAAACTGGTCCCACAGGATAGGTTAGAATGAAAGACAGTAAGAAAGGTTAGTCTTCTTGTACTTAAGTCGGCATTGTGCCTTTTGTCTTTAATTCCGATGCAATATCTGTGTTTCATCGTCAACAAGAAGGTCCAATCGATACGGTAAACCTGAAGAGAAGCATCGAAATCTAAAACTGCTCTCACAGGAAAGGTTCAAGTCATTGAATGTAAGATGAGTCAGTCCTCTTGTACTTATGTATTCATTGTGCCATTTGTATTTAATTCCGATGAAATTTCTGTGTTTCATCGTCAATATCAAGGTCCAGTACATATAGTAAACCTGAAGTGAAGCATCGAAATCTAAAACTGGACTTACAGGGAAGGTCCAAATCATAGAACGTAAGAAGGGTCAGGCCTCTTGTACTTAAGTCGGCATTGTGCATTTTGTATTTAATCCCGATGCAATTTCTGTGTTTCATCGTGAATAAGAATGTCCAAGGGATACAGTAAACCAGAAGTGAAGCATCGGAATCTAAAACTGGTCTCACTGGAAAGGTTCAAATCATAGACAGTAAGAAGTGTCAGTCTTCTTGTACTTAAGTAGGCATTGTGCCTTTTGTATTTAATTCCGATGCAATTTCTGTGTTTCTTCGTCAATAATAACGTCGAAGGGATACAGTAAACCAGAAGTGAAGCATCGGAAACTGAAACTGGGCTCACAGGAAAGGTTCAAAACATAGGCATTAAGAAGAGTCAGTCTTCTTGTACTTAAGTCGGCATTCTGCCTTTTGTATTTAATCCAGATGCAATATCTGTGTTTCATCGTCTATAAGAAGGTCCAAGGGATACAGTAAACCTGAAGTGAAGCATCGGAAACTAAAACTGGTCTCTCAGGAAAGGTTCAAAACATAGACAGTTAGAAGAGACAGTATTCCTGTACTTAAGTCCGCATTCTGCCTTTTGTATTGAATTCCGATGCAATTTCTGTGCTTCATCGTCAATAAGAAGGTCTGAGGAATACAGTAAACCTGAAGTGAAGCATCAGATTCTAAAACTGGTCACACAGGGAAGGTTTGAATCATAGACTGTAAGAAGGGTCATTCTTCTTGTACTTAAGTCGGCCATGTGCCTTTTGTATTTAATTCCGATGCAATTTCTGTGTTTCATCGTGAATAAGAAGGTCCAAGGGATACGGTAAACCTGAAGTGAAGAATCGGAATCTAAAACTGGTCTCACAGGAAAGCTTCAAAGCATAGGCAGTAAGATGAGTCAGTCGTCTTGTACTTAAATCGGCATTGTGACTTTTGTATTTAATTCAGATTCAATTTCTGTGATTCATCGTCTATATGAAGGTCCAGGGGATATAGTAAACCAGAAGTGAAGCATCTGAATGTAAAACTGGACTCTCAGGGAAACTTCAAGTCATGGAATGTAAGAAGAGTCTGTCGTCTTGTACTTAAGTCGGCATTGTGCCTTTTGTATTTAATCCCGATGTAATTTCTGTGTTTCATCGTCAATAAGAAGGTCCAAGGGATACAGAAAACCTGAAGTGAAGCATCGGAATCTAAAACTGCTCTCACAGGAAGTGGTTCAAATCATAGAATGTAAGGAGACTAAGATCTCTTGTACTTATGTCGGCATTGTGCCTTCTGTATTTAATTCCGATGCTATTTCTGTGTTTCATCGTCAATAAGAAAGTCGAAGGCATACGGTAAGCCTGAAGTGAAACATCGAAACCCAAAACTGGTCTCACAGGAAAGGTTCGAATCATAGAATGTAAGATAAATCAGTCTTCTTGTACTTAAGTCGGCAATGTGCCTTATGTATTTAATTCCGATGCAATTTCTGTGTCTCATCGTCCAAAGGAAGGACCAAGGGATACAGCAAACGTGAAGTGAGGCATAGGATTCTAAAACTGGTCTCACAGCAAAGGGCCAAAAACGTAGACTGTATGAAGAGTCAGTCTTTTTGTACTTAAGTCGGCATTGTGCCTTTTGTATTTAATTCTGTTGCAATTTCTGTGTTTCATAGTCAATAAGATGGTCCAAGGGATCAGTAATTCTGAAGTAAAGCATCGGTAACGAAAACAGGTCTCACAGGAACAGTTCAAAACGTAGGCAGTACGAAGAGTCAGTCTTCTTGTACTTAAGGCGGCATTATGCCTTTTGTATTTAATGCCGACGCAATTTCTGTGTTTCATTGTCAATAAGAAGGTCCAAGGGATACAGTAAACCTGAAGTGGAGCATCGGAATCTAAATTGGTCTCACAGGAATGGTTCAAAGCATAGACAGTGAGAAGAGTCAGTCTTCTTGTACTTAAGTCGGCATTGTGCCTTTTGTATTTAATTCCGATGCAATTTCTGTGTTTCATCGTCAATAAGACGGTCCGAAGGATACAGTAAAGCTGAAGTGAACCATCGGAATCTAAATCTAGTCTCACTGGAAAGGTTCAAATCATAGAAAGTAAGAAACGTCAGTCCTCTTGTACTTAAGTCGGCATTGTGCCTTTTGTATTTAATTCCGATGCTATGTTTGTGTTTCATCGTCAATAAGAATGTCCAAGGGATACAGGAAACCTGAAGTGATGCATCGGAATCCTAAACTGGTCTCACAGGAATGGTTCAAAGCATAGGCAGTGAGAAGAGTGAGTCTTCATGTACTTAAGTCGGCATTGTGCCTTTTGTATTTAATTCCGTTGCAATTTCTGTGTTTCATCGTCAACAAGAAGGTCCAAGGGATACAGTAAACCTGAAGTGAAGCACCGGAATCTAAAACTGGACTCACAGGAAAGGTTCAAAACATAGACGATAAGAAGAGTCACTCTTCTTGTACTTAAGACTTCATTGTGGGTTTTGCATTTAATTCCGACGCAATTTCTGTGTTTCATCGTTAATATGAAGGTTCAAGGGATACAGTACACCTGAAGTGAAACATCGGAATCTAAAACTGGTCTCACAGGAAAGGTTCAAATCATAGAAAGTTATGAGTCAGTCCTCCTGTACTTAAGTCGGCATTGTGCCTATTATATTTAATTCCGTTGCAATCTCTGAGTTTCATCGTCAAAATGAATTTTCAAGGGATACTGTAAACCTGAAGTGAAGCATCGATATCTTAAACTGGTCTCAGTGGAAAGGCGCAAATCATAGAATGTAAGGAGAGACAGTCCTCTTGTACTTAAGACGGCATTGTGCTTTTTGTATTTAATTCAGATGCAATTTCTGTGTTTCATCGTCAAAAAGAAGGTCCAAGGGATAAAGTAAACCTGAAGTGAAGCATCGGAATCGATAACTGGTCTCACAGGAAAAGTTCAAAGCATAGACAGTAAGAAGAGTCAGTCTTCTTGCTTTTAAATCGGCATTTTGTCTTTTGTTTTTAATTCCAATGCAATTTCTGTGTTTCATTGTCAACAAGAAGGTGCAAGGGATACAGTAAAGCTGTAGTGAAGCATCGGATTCTAAAACTGCTCTCCTAGGAAAGGTTTAAATCATAGAATGTAAGATGAGTAAGAACTCTTGTACTTAAGTCGGCCATTTGCCTTTTGTATTTAATTCCGTTGCAATTTCTGTGTTTCATCGTCAATAAGAAGGTCCAAGGGATACAGTAAACCTTAAGTGAAGCATCGGAGTCTAAAACTGATCTCACAGGAAAGGTTCAGAGCATAGACAGTAAGAAGAGTCAGTCTTCTTGTACTTAAGTCTTCATTGTGGCTTTTGCATTTAGATCCGGTGCAATTTCTGTGTTTTATCGTCAATAAGAAGGACCAACGGATACAGTAAACCTCAAGTGAAGCATCGGAATCTAAAACTGGTCTCACAGGAATGGTTCAAGCATAGACAGTGAGAAGAGTCAGTCTTCTTGTACTTAAGTCGGCATTGTGCCTTTTGTATTTAATTCCGTTGCAATTTCTGTGTTTCATCGTCAATAAGAAGGTCCAAGGGATACAGTAAACCTTAAGTGAAGCATCGGAGTCTAAAACTGATCTCACAGGAAAGGTTCAGAGCATAGACAGTAAGAAGAGTCAGTCTTCTTGTACTTAAGTCTTCATTGTGGCTTTTGCATTTAGATCCGATGCAATTTCTGTGTTTCATCGTCAATATGAATGATCAAGTGATACAGGACATCTGAAGTGAAGCATCGGAATCGAAAACTGGTCTCACAGGCAAGGTTCAAAAATGTGCAGTAAGAAGAGTCAGTCTTCTTGAACTTAAGTCGGCATTGTGCCTTTTGTATTTAATTCCGATACAATTTCTCAGTTTCAGCGTCAATAAGAAGGTCCGAGGGATACAGTAAACTTGAAGTGAAGCATCGGAATCTAAAACTGGTCTCACAGGAAAGGTTCAATTCATAGAAAGTAAGAGGAGTCAGTCATCTTTTACTTAAATCGGGATTGTGGCTTGAGTAACTAATTCCATTTGCAATTTCTGTGATTCATCGTCAATAAGCACGTCGAAGTGATACAGTAATCCTGAAGCGAAGCATCGGATACTAAAACTGGTCTCACAGTAAAGGTTCAAAACATAGAATGTAAGAACAGTCAGTCCTCATGTACTTAAGTCGGCATTGTGCCCCATGTATTTAATTCTGATGCATTGTCTGTGTTTCATCGTCAATAAGAAGGTCGAAAGGATACAGTACACCTGAAGAGATGCATCGGAATCTGAAACAGGTCTCACAGGATATGCTCAAATCAAAGAATGCAAGAAGAGTCTGTCTTCTTGTACATAAGTCGGCATTGTGCATTTCGGATATAATTCCGATGTAATATCTGTGTTTCATCATCAATAAGAAGGTCCGAGGGATACAGTAAAGCGAAAGTGAAGCATCGGAATCTAAAACTAGTCTCACAGGAAAGGTTCAAATCATAGAAAGTAAGAAGAGTCAGTCCTCCAGTACTTAAGACGGCATTGTGCCTTTTGTATTTAATCCCGACGCAATATCTGTGTTTTATCGACAATAAGAAGGTCCAAGGGATACAGTAAACCAGAAATCAAGCATCGGAATCTAAAACTGGTCTCACAGGTATGGTTCAAAGCATAGACAGTGAGAAGAGTCAGTCTTCTTGTACTTAAGTCGGCATTGTGCCTTTTGTATTTAATTCCGTTGCAATATCTGTGTTTCATCGTCAATAAGAAGGTCCAAGGGATACAGTAAACCTGAAGTGATGCATCGGAATCTAAAACTGGTCTCAAAGGAAAGGTTCATAACACAGACAGTAAGAAGAGTCAGTCTTCTTGTACTTAAGTCTTCATTGTGGCTTTTGCATTTAATTCCGATGCAATTTCTGTGTTTAATCGTCAATAAGAAGGTCCAAGGGATACTGTAAACCTGAAGTGAAGCAACGGAATCGAAAACTGGTCTCACAGGAAAGGTTCAAATCATAGAAAGTAAGAAGAGTCAGTCCTCTTGAACTTAAGTCCGCATTGTGCCGTTTGTATTTAATTCCGATGCAATGTCTGTGTTTCATCGTCAATAACAAGGTCGAAGGGATACAGTGCACCTGAAGTGATGCATCGGAATCTGAAACAGGTCTCACAGGAAAGGCCTCAAATCATAGAATGTAAGAAGAGTCAGTCTTCTTGTACTTAAGTCGGCATTGTGCTATTTGTATTTAATTTCGATGCAATCTCTGAGTTTCATCGTCAAAAAGAAGGTTCAAGGGATACAGTAAACCTGAAGTGTAGCATCGGAATTTAAAACTGGTTTCACAGGAAAGGTTCAGAACATAGACAGTAAGAAGAGACAGTCTTCTTGTCCTTAAATCGGCATTATGTCTTTTGTTTTCAATTCCAATGTAATTTCTGTGTTTCATTGTCAACAAGAAGGTCCAAGGGATACAGTAAAGCTGAAGTGAAGCATCGGAATCTAAAACTGCTCTCACAGGAAAGGTTCAAAACATAGTGTGTAAGAAGAGTAAGAACTCTTGTACTTAAGACGGCATTGTGCTTTTTGTATTTAATTCAGATGCAATTTCTGTGTTTCATCGTCAAAAAGAAGGTCCAAGGGATAAAGTAAACCTGAAGTGAAGCATCGGAATCGATAACTGGTCTCACAGGAAAAGTTCAAAGCATAGACAGTAAGAAGAGTCAGTCTTCTTGCTTTTAAATCGGCATTTTGTCTTTTGTTTTTAATTCCAATGCAATTTCTGTGTTTCATTGTCAACAAGAAGGTGCAAGGGATACAGTAAAGCTGTAGTGAAGCATCGGATTCTAAAACTGCTCTCCTAGGAAAGGTTTAAATCATAGAATGTAAGATGAGTAAGAACTCTTGTACTTAAGTCGGCCATTTGCCTTTTGTATTTAATTCCGTTGCAATTTCTGTGTTTCATCGTCAATAAGAAGGTCCAAGGGATACAGTAAACCTTAAGTGAAGCATCGGAGTCTAAAACTGATCTCACAGGAAAGGTTCAGAGCATAGACAGTAAGAAGAGTCAGTCTTCTTGTACTTAAGTCTTCATTGTGGCTTTTGCATTTAGATCCGGTGCAATTTCTGTGTTTTATCGTCAATAAGAAGGACCAACGGATACAGTAAACCTCAAGTGAAGCATCGGAATCTAAAACTGGTCTCACAGGAATGGTTCAAGCATAGACAGTGAGAAGAGTCAGTCTTCTTGTACTTAAGTCGGCATTGTGCCTTTTGTATTTAATTCCGTTGCAATTTCTGTGTTTCATCGTCAATAAGAAGGTCCAAGGGATACAGTAAACCTTAAGTGAAGCATCGGAGTCTAAAACTGATCTCACAGGAAAGGTTCAGAGCATAGACAGTAAGAAGAGTCAGTCTTCTTGTACTTAAGTCTTCATTGTGGCTTTTGCATTTAGATCCGATGCAATTTCTGTGTTTCATCGTCAATATGAATGATCAAGTGATACAGGACATCTGAAGTGAAGCATCGGAATCGAAAACTGGTCTCACAGGCAAGGTTCAAAAATGTGCAGTAAGAAGAGTCAGTCTTCTTCAACTTAAGTCGGCATTGTGCCTTTTGTATTTAATTCCGATACAATTTCTCAGTTTCAGCGTCAATAAGAAGGTCCGAGGGATACAGTAAACTTGAAGTGAAGCATCGGAATCTAAAACTGGTCTCACAGGAAAGGTTCAATTCATAGAAAGTAAGAGGAGTCAGTCATCTTTTACTTAAATCGGGATTGTGGCTTGAGTAACTAATTCCATTTGCAATTTCTGTGATTCATCGTCAATAAGCACGTCGAAGTGATACAGTAATCCTGAAGCGAAGCATCGGATACTAAAACTGGTCTCACAGTAAAGGTTCAAAACATAGAATGTAAGAACAGTCAGTCCTCATGTACTTAAGTCGGCATTGTGCCCCATGTATTTAATTCTGATGCATTGTCTGTGTTTCATCGTCAATAAGAAGGTCGAAAGGATACAGTACACCTGAAGAGATGCATCGGAATCTGAAACAGGTCTCACAGGATATGCTCAAATCAAAGAATGCAAGAAGAGTCTGTCTTCTTGTACATAAGTCGGCATTGTGCATTTCGGATATAATTCCGATGTAATATCTGTGTTTCATCATCAATAAGAAGGTCCGAGGGATACAGTAAAGCGAAAGTGAAGCATCGGAATCTAAAACTAGTCTCACAGGAAAGGTTCAAATCATAGAAAGTAAGAAGAGTCAGTCCTCCAGTACTTAAGACGGCATTGTGCCTTTTGTATTTAATCCCGACGCAATATCTGTGTTTTATCGACAATAAGAAGGTCCAAGGGATACAGTAAACCAGAAATCAAGCATCGGAATCTAAAACTGGTCTCACAGGTATGGTTCAAAGCATAGACAGTGAGAAGAGTCAGTCTTCTTGTACTTAAGTCGGCATTGTGCCTTTTGTATTTAATTCCGTTGCAATATCTGTGTTTCATCGTCAATAAGAAGGTCCAAGGGATACAGTAAACCTGAAGTGATGCATCGGAATCTAAAACTGGTCTCAAAGGAAAGGTTCATAACACAGACAGTAAGAAGAGTCAGTCTTCTTGTACTTAAGTCTTCATTGTGGCTTTTGCATTTAATTCCGATGCAATTTCTGTGTTTAATCGTCAATAAGAAGGTCCAAGGGATACTGTAAACCTGAAGTGAAGCAACGGAATCGAAAACTGGTCTCACAGGAAAGGTTCAAATCATAGAAAGTAAGAAGAGTCAGTCCTCTTGAACTTAAGTCCGCATTGTGCCGTTTGTATTTAATTCCGATGCAATGTCTGTGTTTCATCGTCAATAACAAGGTCGAAGGGATACAGTGCACCTGAAGTGATGCATCGGAATCTGAAACAGGTCTCACAGGAAAGGCCTCAAATCATAGAATGTAAGAAGAGTCAGTCTTCTTGTACTTAAGTCGGCATTGTGCTATTTGTATTTAATTTCGATGCAATCTCTGAGTTTCATCGTCAAAAAGAAGGTTCAAGGGATACAGTAAACCTGAAGTGTAGCATCGGAATTTAAAACTGGTTTCACAGGAAAGGTTCAGAACATAGACAGTAAGAAGAGACAGTCTTCTTGTCCTTAAATCGGCATTATGTCTTTTGTTTTCAATTCCAATGTAATTTCTGTGTTTCATTGTCAACAAGAAGGTCCAAGGGATACAGTAAAGCTGAAGTGAAGCATCGGAATCTAAAACTGCTCTCACAGGAAAGGTTCAAAACATAGTGTGTAAGAAGAGTAAGAACTCTTGTACTTAAGTCGCCATTGTGCCTTTTGTATTTAATTCCGATGCAATTTCTGTGTTTCATCGCCAATAACAAGGTCCAAGGGACACAGAAAACCTGAAGCGAACCATCGGAATCTAACACTGGTCTCACAGGATAGTTTCAAAGCATAGACAGTAAGAAGAGTCAGTCTTCTTGTACTTAAGTCTTCATTGTGGGTTTTGCAATTAGATCCGATGCAATTTCTGTGTTTCATCGTCAATAAGAAGGTCCAACGGATACAGTAAACCTGAAGTGAAGCATCGGAATCTAAAACTTGTCTCATTGGAATGGTTCAAGTCATAGACAGTGAGAAGAGTCAGTCTTCTTGTACTTATGTCGGCATTGTGCATTTTGTATTTATACCGACGCAATTTCTGTGTTTCATCGTCAATAATAAGGTCCAAAGGATACAGTGAACTTGAAGTGAAGCATCGGAATCTAAAAATGGTCTCACAGGAAAGATTCAATTCATAGAAAGTAAGAGGAGTCAGTCCTCTTTTACTTAAGTCGGGATTGTGGCTTTTGTATTTAATTCCTTTGCAATTTCTGTGATTCATCGTCAATAAGCACGTCGAAGGGATACAGTAATCCTGAAGCGAAGCATCGGATACTAAAACTGGTCCCACAGTAAAGGTTCAAAACATAGAATGTAAGAACAGTCAGTCCTCTTGTACTTAAGTCGGCATTGTGCCCCATGTATTTAATTCTTACACACTGTCTGTGTTTCATCGTCAGTAAAAAGGTCGAAAGGATACAGTACACCTGAAGAGATGCATCGGAATCAGAAACAAGTCTCACAGGAAATGCTCAAATCAAAGAATGCAAGAAGAGTCTGTCTCTTGTACTGAAGTCGGCATTGTGCATTTCATATTTAATTGCTATGCAATATCTGTGTTTCATCGTCAATAAGAAGGTCCGATGGATACAGTAAAGCGAAAGTGAAGCATCGGAATCTATAACTAGTCTCACAGGAAAGGTTCAAATCATAGAAAGTAAGAAGAGTCAGTCCTCCAGTACTTAAGCCGGCAGTGTGCCTTTTGTATTTGATTTCGATGCAATTTCTGTGTTTCATCGTCAATATGAAGGACTAGGGGATACAGTAAACCTGAACTGAAGCATCGGAATCTAAAACTGGTCTCACAGGAAAGGTTCAAATCATAGGAAGTAAGATGAGTCAGACCTCTTGTACTTATGTCGGCATTGAGCCTTTTGTATTTATTTCCGACGCAATGTCTGTGTTTCATCGTCAATAAGAAGGTCCAAGGGATACAGTACACCTGAAGTGATGCATCGGAATCTGAAACAGGTCTCACAGGAAAGGCTCAAATCATAGAATGTAAGGAGAGTCAGTCCTCTTGTACTTAAGACGGCATTGTGCCATTTGTATTTAATTCCGATGCAATTTCTGTGTTTCATCGTCAAAAAGAAGGTTGTAGGGATACAGTAAACCTGAAGTGTAGCATCGGAATTTAAAACTGGTTTCACAGGAAAGGTTCACAACATAGACAGTAAGAAGGGACAGTCTTCGTGTACTTAAATCGGCATTATGTCTTTTGTTTTCAATTCCAATGTAATTTCTGTGTTTCATTGCCAATAAGAAGGTCCAAGGGATACAGTAAAGCTGAAGTGAAGCATCGGAATCTAAAACTGCTCTCACAGGAAAGGTTCGAACATAGATTGTAAGAGGAGTAAGAACTCTTGTACTTAAGTCGGCATTGTGCCTTTTGAATTTAATTCCGATGGAATTTCTGTGTTTCAACGTCAGTAAGAAGGTCCAAGGGATACAGTAAACCTGGAGTGAAGCATCGGAATCTACAACTGGTCTCACACGAAAGGTTCAAAACATAGACAGTAAGAAGAGTCAGCCTTCTTGTACTTAAGTCGGCATTGGTAGTTTTGTATTTAATTCCGATGCAATATCTGTGTTTCATCGTCAATAAGAAGGTCCAAGGGATGCAGTGAACCTGTAGTGAAGCATCGGAATCTAAAACTGGTCTCACAGGAGAGGTTCAAATCATGGAGAGTAAGATGAGTTAGTACTCTTGTACTTACGACGTCATTGTGCCTTTCGTATTTAATTTCGGTGCAATTTCCGCGTGTCATCGTCAATATGAACGTCCAAGGGATACAGCAAGCCTAAAGTGAAGCATCGGAATCTACAACTGGTCTCACACGAAAGGTTCAAAACATAGAATATCAGAAGAGTCAGTCCTCTTCTACTTAACTCGACATCGTGCATTATGTATTTATTACTGACGCAATTTCTGTGTTTCATCGTCAATAATAAGGTCCAAGGGATTAAGTAAACCTGAAGTGAAGCATCGGAATCTATAACTGGTCTCACAGGAAAGGTTCACACCATAGAAAATAAGAGGAGTCAGTCCTCTTGTACTTACGTCGGCTTTGTGCCTTATGTATTTAATTCCGATGCAATGTCTGTGTTTCATCGTCAATAAGAAAATCAAAAGGATAAAGTACACCTGAAGTGATGCATCGGAATCTGAAACAAGGTCTCACAGGAAAGGCTCAAATATTAGAATGTAAGAAGAGTCAGTCTTCTTGTACTTAAGTCGGCATTGTGCCATTTGTATTTAATTCCGATGCAATCTCTGTGTTTCTTCGTCAAAATGAAGGTCCAAGGGATACAGTAAACCTGAAGTGAAGCATCGTAATCTGATACTGCTCTCACAGGAAACGTTCAAATCATAGAATGTAAGAAGAGTAAGAACTCTTGCACTTAAGTCGGCATTGTGCCTTTTGTATTTAATTCCGATGCAATTTCGTGTGTTTCGTCGTCAATAAGAAGGTCCAAATGATACAGTAAACCTGAAGTTAAGCATCGAATTCTAAAACTGGTCTCACAGGAGAGGTTCGAATCATAGACAGTAAGAGGGGTCAGTCTTCTTGTACTTAAGTCGGCGTTGTGCCTTTTGTATTTAATTCCGATGTAATTTCTGTGTTTCATCGTTAATAAGATGGTCCAAGGGATACTGTAAACCTGAAGTGAAGCATCGGAAACTAAAACTGGTCTCTCAGGAAAGGTTCAAATCATAGAGAGTTAGAAGAGGCAGTCTTCCTGTACTTAAGTCCGCATTCTGCCTTTTGTATTTAACTCCATTGCAATTTCTGTGTTTCATCGTCAATAAGAAGGTCTAAGGAATAGAGTAAACCTGAAGCGAGGCATCAGAATCTAAAACTGGTCACACAGGAAAGGTTTGAATCATAGACTGTAAGAAGGGTAATTCTTCTTGTACTTAAGCCGGCATTGTGCCTTTTGTATTTAATTCCGATGCAATATCTGTGTTTCTTCGTCAATAAGAAGGTCCAAGGGATACGGTAAACCTGAAGTGAAGAATCGGAATCAAAGACTGGTCTCACAGGAAAGCTTCAAAGCATAGACAGTAAAATGAGACAGTCGTCTTGCACTTAGATCGGCATTGTGACTATTGTATTTAATTCAGATTCAATTTTTGTGTTTCATCGTCAATAAGAAGGTCCAAGGAATACAGTAAACGAGAGGTGAAGCTTCGGAATGTAAAACTGGTCTCACAGGAAAGGTTCAAATCATAGAATGAAAGAAGAGTCAGTCCTCATGTACTTAATCGGCATTGTGCCTTTTGTATTTTATTCCGATGCAATTTCAGTGTTTCATCGTCAATAAGAAGGTCCAAGGTGTAGAGTTAACCTAAAGTGAAGCATCGGAATCTAAAACGGCTCTCACAGGAAAGGTTCATATCAAAGAATGAGAGAAGAGTAAGAACTCTTGTACTTAAGTCGACATTGTGACTTTTGTATTTAATTCTGATATAATTTCTGTGTTTCATCGTCAATAAGAAGGTCCAAGGGATACGGTAAACCTGAAGTGAAGCATCGGAATGTAAAACCGGTCTCACAGGAAAGGTTCAAATCAAAGAATGTAGGATGAGTCAGTCTTCTTGTACTTAAGTAGGCATTGTGACTTCTGTATTTAATTGCGGTGCAATTTCTGTGTTTCATCGTCAATATGAAGGTCCAAGGGATATAGTAAACCTGATGTGAAGCATCGGTATCTCAAACTGGTCTAACAGGAAAGGTTCAAAGCAAAGACAGTAAGAAGAGACAGTCTTCTTGTACTTAAGTCGCCATTCTGCCTTTTGTATTTAATTCCGATGCAATTTCTGTGTTTCATCGTCAATAAGAAGGTCCAAGGGATACAGTAAACCTGAGGTGTAGCATCGGAAACTACAACTGGTCTCACCGGAAGGGTTCAAATCATATACAGTAAGAAGAGTCAGTCTTCGTTTACTTAAGTCGGCATTCGGCCTTTTGTATTTAATTCCGATGCAATTCCTGTGTTTCATTGTCAATAAAAAGGTCCAAGGGATACAGTAAACCTGAAGCATCGGAATCTAAAACTGGTCTCACAGGGAAGGTTCATTTGATAGAATATAAGAGAAGTCAGTCCTCTTCTACTTAAGTCGGCATTGTGGATTTTGTAATTAATCCCGATGAAAATTCTATGTTTCATCGTCAATAGGAAATTCCACGGGATACAGTAAACCCAAAGTGAAGCATCGGAATATAAAACTGGTTTCACAGGAATGGTTCAATCCATAGACAGTAAGAAGAGTCGGTCGTCTTGTACTTAAGTCGGCATTCTGCCTTTTGTATTTAATTCCGATGCAATTTCTGTGTTTCATCGTCAGTAAAAATGTCCAAGGGATACAGTAAACCTGAAGAGAAGCATCGGAATCTGAAAGGTTCTCACAGGATAGGCTCAAATCATAGAATGTAAGAAGCGTCAGTCTTCTTGTACTTAAGTCGGCATTGTGCCTTTTATATTTAATTCCGATGCATTTTCTGTGTTTCATCATCAAAAAGAAGGTCCAAGGGATACAGTAAACCTGAAGCGAAGCATCGATATTCAAAACCGGTATCAGAGGCAAGGCGCAAATCATAGAATGTAAGAAGAGCCAGTCCTCTTGTACTGAGGTCGGCATTGTGCTTTTGTATTTAATTCCGAAGCAATTTCTGTGTTTCATCATCAATAAGTAGTTTCTAACTGATACAGCAAACCTAAGGTGAAGCATCGGAATCAAAAATGGTCCCACAGGAAAGGTTCAAAACATAGACAGTAAGAAGAGTCAGTCTTCTTGTACTTAAGTCGGCATTGTGCCTTTTGTATTTACTTCCGATGTAATTTCTGTGTGTCATCGCCAATATGAAGGTCCAGGGTATACAGTAAACCTGAAGTGTAGCATCGGAATCAGAATCTGGTCTCACAGGATGGGCTCAAATCATAGAATGTAAGAAGAGTCAGTCTTCTAGTACTTAAGTCGACTTTGTGTTCATTGTGTTTAATTCCGATACAATTTCTGTGTTTCATCGTCAATAAGAAGGGCCAAGGGATACAGTAAATCTGAAGTGTAGCATCGATATCTTAAACTGGTCTCACAGGGGAGGTTCGACACATAGACAGTGAGAAGAGTAAGTCTTCTTGTACTTAAGTCGGCAATGTGCCTTATGTATTTAACTCCGAAGCTATTTCTGTGATTCATCGTCAATAAGGAGGTCCAAGGACTACAGTACAACTAAAGTGAAGCATCGGAATCTGAAACTGGTCGCACTGGAAGGGCTCAAATCATAAAATGTAAGAAGAGTCAGACTTCTTGTACTTAAGTCGGCATTGTGCCATTTGTATTTAATTCCGATGCAATTTCTGTGTCTCATCGTCAAAAAGAAAGTCCAAGGGACACAGTGCTCCTGAAAAGAAGCATCGGATTCCAAAATAGGTCTCACAGCAAAGGTTCAACTCATAGACAGTAAGAAGAGTCAGTCTTCTTGTAATTAAACCGGCATTTTGTCTTTTGTATTTAATTCCAATGCAATTTCTGTGTTTCATCGTCAATAAGAAGGTCCAAGGGATACAGTAAACATGAAGTGAAGCATCGGAACCTAAAACTGCTCTCACAGGATATTTTCAAATCATAGAATGTAAGAAGAACAAGAACTCTTGTACTTAAGTCGGCATTGTTACTTTTGTATTTAATTCTGTTGCAATTTCTGTGTTTCATAGTCAATAAGAAGGTTCTAGGGATTCGGTAATTCTGAAGTAAAGCATCGGAAACGAAAACAGGTCTCACAGGAAAGGTTAAAATCATAGGCAGTAAGAAGAGTCAGTCTTCTTGTACTTAAGGCGGGATTGTGCCTTTTGTATTTAATCCCGACGCAATTTCTGTGTTTCATCGTCAATAAGAAGATCCAAGGGATACAGAAAACCTGAAGTGAAGCATCGGAATCTAAAACTAGTCTCACAGGAAAGGTTTTAATCATAGAAAGTAAGAAGAGTCAGTCCTCTTGTACTTAAGAGGACATTGTGCCTATTGTATTTAATTTCGATGCAACTTCTGTGTTTCATCGTCAATATGAAGGTCCAAGGGATACAGTAAACGTGAACTGAAGCATCGGAATGTAAAACTGGTCTCACACGTAAGGTACAAAACATAGAATATCAGAAGAGTCAGTCCTCTTCTACTTAACTCGGCATTGTATATTATGTATTTAAATCCGACGCAATTTCTGTGTTTCATCGTTAATATGAAGGTCCAAGGGATACAGTAAACTTGAAGTGAAGCATCGGAATCTAAAACTGGTCTCACAGGAAATGTTCAAATCAAAAAACGTAAGAAGAGTCAGTCCTCTTGTACTTAAGTCGGCATTGTGCCTTTTGTATTTAATTCCGATGCAATGTCCGTGTTTCATCGTCAATAAGAAGGTCCAAGGAATACAGTACACATGAAGTGATGCATCGGAATCTGATACAGGTCTCACAGGAAAGGCTCAAATCAAAGAATGTAAGTAGAGTCGGTCTTCTTGTACTTAAGTTGGCATTATGCCATTTGTATTTAATTCCGATACAATTACTGTGTTTCATCGTCAATAAGAAGGTCCAAGGGATACAGGAAACCTGAAGTGAAGCATCGGAATCCAAAACTGGTCTCACAGGAGTGGTTCAAAGCATAGACGGTGAGAAGAGTCAGTCTTCATGTACTTAAGTCGGCATTGTGCCTTTTGTATTTAATTCCGTTGCAATTTCTGTGTTTCATCGTCAATAAGAAGGTCCAAGGGATACAGTAAACCTGAAGCGAAGCATCGGAATCTAAAACTGGTTTCACAAGAAAGGTTCAGAACATAGACACTAAGAAGAGACAGTCTTCTTGTACTTCAATCGGCATTATGTCTTTTGTTTTCAATTCCAATGTAATTTCTGTGTTTCATTGTCAATAAGAAGGTCCAATGGATACATTAGAGCTGAAGTGAAGCATCGGAATCTAAAACTGCTCTCACAGGAAAGGTTCAAAACATAGAGTGTAAGAGGAGTAAGAACTCTTGTACTTAAGTCGGCATTGTGCCTTTTGTATTTAATTCCGATGCAATATCTGTGTTTCATCGTCAATAACAAGGTCCAAGGGATAGAGTAAACCTGAAGTGAAGCATCGGAATCTATAACTGGTCTCACAGGAAAGGTTCAAATCATAGAAAGTAAGAGGAGTCAGTCCTCTTGTACTTAAGTCGGTATTGTGCCTTTTGTATTTAATTCCGATGCAAATTCTGTGATTCATCGTCAATAAGCACGTCGAAGGGATACAGTAATCCTGATGCAAAACATCGGATACTAAAACTGGTCTCACAGGAAAGGTTCAAATCATACAATGTAAGAAGAGTCAGTCCTCTTTTACTTAATCGGAATTGTGTCTTTTGTATTTAATTCCGATGCAATTTCTCTGATTTATCGTCAATAAATAGGTCCAAGAAATACAGTACATCAGAAGTGAAGCATCGGAATCTGAAACTGGAGTCCCAGGAAAGGCTCATATCATAGAATGTAAGGAGAGTCAGTCTTCTAGTACTGAAGTTGGCATTGTGCCTTTTGTATTTAATTCCGATGCAATTTCTGTGTTTCAGCATCAATAAGAATGTCCAAGGGATACAGTAAACCTAAAGTGAGGTATCGGAATCTAAAACTGGTCAACATATAAGGTTCAAATCGTAGAAAGTAAGAGGAGTCAGTCATCTTCTACTTAAGTCGGCATTGTGCATTTTGTATTTAATTCCGACGCAATTTCTGCGATTCATCGTCAATAAGAACGTCGAAGGGATACAGTAATCCTGAAGTGAAGCACCGGAAATTAAAACTCGTCTTACAGGAAAGGTTCAAGACATAGACAGTAAGGAGAGTCAGTCTTCTTGTACTTAATAGGAATTGTGCCTTTTGTATTTAATTCCGATGCAATTTCTGTGTTTCATCGTCAACAAGAAGGTCCAAGAGATACAGTAAACCTGAAGTGAATCTTCGGAATGTAAAACTGGTCTCACAGGAAAGGTTCAAAACATAGACAGTAAGAGGAGTCAGTCTTCTAATACTTAAGTCGGCATTGTGCCGTTTGTATTTAATTCCGATGCAATTTCTGTGTTTCATCGTCAATTAAAAGGTCCAAGGGATACAGTAAACCTTTAGTGAAGCATCGGAATCTAGAACTGGTACCACAGGAAAGGTTCAAATCATAGAATGTAAGTAGAGTCAGTCCTCTTGTACTAAACCGGAATTGTGCCTTTTGCATTTAATTCCGATGCAATTTCTGTGTTTCATCGACAATTATTAATGTCTAAGGGATACAGTAAACCTGAAGTAAAGAATCGGAAAGTAAAACTGGTCTCACAGGAAAGGTTCATATCATAGAATATAAGAAGAGTCAGTCCTCTTCTACTTCAGTCTTCATTGTACATTTTGTATTTAAATCCGAAGCTAATTCTGTGTTTCATCGTCAATATGAAGTTCCAAAAGATACAGTAACCTGAAGTGAAGCATCGCAATCTAAAACTGGTCCCACAGGAATGGCTCAATACATAGAGAGTAGGAAGAGTCAGTCTTCCTGTACTTAAGTCGGCATTGTGCCTTTTGAATATAATTCCGATGCAATGTCTGTGTTTCATCAACAATAAGAAGGTTCAAGGGATACAGTAAACCTGAAGTGAAGCATCGATATCTAAAACTATTCTCACAGGAAAGGCTAAAATCATAGTATGTAAGAGGAGTAAATGCTCTTGTACTTAAGTCGGCATTCTGCCTTTTGTATGTAATTCCGATGCAATTTATGTGTTTCATCGTCAATAAGAAGGTCCAAGGGATACAGTAAACCTGAAGTGAAGCATCTGAGTCTAAAACTGGTCTTACAGGAAAGGTTCAAAACATTGACAGTAAGAGGAGTCAGTCTTCTAATACTTAAGTCGGCATTGTGCCGTTTGTATTTAATTCCGATGCTATTTCTAAGTTTCATCGTCAAAAAGAAGTTCCAAGGGATACAGTAAACCTGAAGTGAAGCATCGATATCCAAAACTGGTCTCAGAGGAAAGGCTCAAATCATAGAATGTTAGGAGAGTCAGTCCTCTTGTACTTAAGACGGCATTGTGCCTTTTGTATTTAATTCCGATCAAATTTCTGTGTTTCATTGTCAAAAAGAAGGTCCAAGGGATACAGTAAACCTGAAGTGAAGCATCGGAATTTAAAACTGGTCTCACAGGAAAGGTTTAAAACGTAAACAGTAAGAAGAGGCAGTCTTCTTGTACATAAGCCGGCATTGTGAGTTTTGTACTTAATTCCTATGCAATTTCTGTGTATCATCGTCAATAAGAAGGTCCAAGGGATACAGTAAACCTGAAGTGAAGCATCGATATCTAAAACCGGTCTCACAGGAAAGGTTCAAATCATAGAATGTAAGAAGAGTCAGTCCTCTTTTACTTAATCGTAATTGTGCCTTTTGTATTAAATTCCGATGCAATTTCTCTGTTTCATCGTCAATAAGAAGGTCCAAGGGAAACAGTAAACCTGAAGTGAAGCATCGTAATCTGAAACTGCTCTCACAGGAAACGTTCAACTCATAGGATGTAAGAAGAGTAAGAACTCTTGTACTTAAGTCGGCATTGTGCATTTTGTATTTAATTCCGATGCAATTTCTGTGTTTCATCGACAATTATTAATGTCTAAGGGATACAGTAAACCTGAAGTAAAGAATCGGAAAGTAAAACTGGTCTCACAGGAAAGGTTCATATCTTAGAGTATAAGAAGAGTCAGTCCTCTTCTACTTCAGTCTTCATTGTACATTTTGTATTTAATTCCGATGCAAATTCTGTGTTTCATCGTCAATATAAAGGTCCAAAAGATACAGTAGCCTGAAGTGAAGCATCGCAATCTAAAACTGGTCCCACAGGGATGGCTCAATACATAGAGAGTAGGAAGAGTCAGTCTTCCTGTACTTAAGTCGGCATTGTGCCTTTTGTATTTAATTCCGATGCAATGTCTGTGTTTCATCAACAATAAGAAGGTCCAAGGGATACAGTAAACCTGAAGTGAAGCATCGATATCTGAAACTATTCTCACAGGAAAGGCTTAAATCATAGTATGTAAGAGGAGTAAATGCTCTTGTACTTAAGTCGGCATTCTGCCTTTTGTATTTAATTCTGATGCAATTTATGTGTTTCATCGTCAATAAGAAGGTCCAAGGGATACAGTAAACCTGAAGTGAAGCATCTGAATCTAAAACTGGTCTTACAGGAAAGGTTCAAAACATTGACAGTAAGAGGAGTCAGTCTTCTAATACTTAAGTCGGCATTGTGCCGTTTGTATTTAATTCCGATGCAATCTCTGTGTTTCATCGTCAATTAAGAGGTCCAAGGGATACAGTAAACCTTTAGTGACGCATCGGAATCTAGAACTGGTACCACAGGAAAGGTTCAAATCATAGAATGTAAGTAGAGTCAGTCCTCTTGTACTAAACCGGAATTGTGCCTTTTGCATTTAATTCCGATGCAATTTCTAAGTTTCATCGTCAAAAAGAAGTTCCAAGGGATACAGTAAACCTGAAGTGAAGCATCGATATCTAAAACTGGTCTCAGAGGAAAGGCTCAAATCATAGAATGTAAGGAGAGTCAGTCCACTTGTACTTAAGACGGCATTGTGCCTTTTGTATTTAATTCCGATCAAATTTCTGTGTTTCATTGTCAAAAAGAAGGTCCAAGGGATACAGTAAACCTGAAGTGAAGCATCGGAATTTAAAACTGGTCTCACAGGAAAGGTTTAAAACATAGACAGTAAGAAGAGGCAGTCTTCTTGTACATAAGCCGGCATTGTGAGTTTTGTATTTAATTCCTATGCAATTTCTGTGTATCATCGTCAATAAGAAGGTCCAAGGGATACAGTAAACCTGAAGTGAAGCATCTATATCTAAAACCGGTCTCACAGGAAAGGTTCAAATCATAGAATGTAAGAAGAGTCAGTCCTCTTTTACTTAATCGTAATTGTGCCTTTTGTATTTAATTCCGATGCAATTTCTCTGTTTCATCGTCAATAAGAAGGTCCAAGGGATACAGTGAACCTGAAGTGAAGCATCATAATCTGAAACTGCTCTCACAGGAAACGTTCAACTCATAGAATGTAAGAAGAGTAAGAACTCTTGTACTTAAGTCGGCATTGTGCATTTTATATTTAATTCCGTTGCAATTTCTGTGTTTCAACGTCAAAAAGAAGGTCCAAGGGATACAGCAAACCTGATTTGAAGCATCGGAATCTAAAACTGGTCTCACAGGAGAGGTTCATATCATAGAATATAAGAAGAGACAGTCTTCTTGTACTTAAGTCGGCGTTTTGCCTTTTGTATTTAATTACGATGCAATTTCTGTGATTCATCGTCAATAAATATGTCCAAGAAATACAGTACACCAGAAGTGAAGCATCGGAATCTGAAACTGGAGTCACAGGAAAGGCTCATATCATAGAATATAAGAAGAGTCAGTCTTCTAGTACTTAAGTTGGCATTGTGCCTTTTGTATTTAATTCCGATGCAATTTCTGTGTTTCAGCGTCAATAAGAAAGTCCAAGGGATACAGTAAACCTGAAGTGAGGTATCGGAATCTAAAACTGGTCTCACATCAAATGTTCAAATCGTAGAAAGTGAGAGGAGTCAGTCTTCTTGTACTTGAGGCGGCATTGTGTCTTTTGTATTTAATTCCGATGCAATTTCTGTGATTCATCGTCAATAAGAACGTCGAAGGGATACAGTAATCCTGAAGTGAAGCACCGGAAACTAAAACTGGTCTTACAGGAAAGGTTCAAAACATAGAAGGTAAGGAGAGTCAGTCTTCTTGTACTTAACCGGAATTGTGCCTTTTGTATTTAATTCTGATGCAATATCTAAGTTTCATCGTCTATAAGAACGTCCAAGGGATACAGTAAATCTGAAGTGAAGCATCGGAATCTTAAATTGCTCTCACAGAAAACGTTCAAATCATAGAATGTAAGAGGAGTAAGAACGCTTGTAAATAAGTCGGCATTGTACCTTTTCTATTTAATTCCCATGCAATTACTGTGTTTCATCGTCAATAATAAGGTCCAAGGGATACTGTAAAGCAGAAGTAAGGCATCGGATACTAAAACTAAACTCACAGGAAAGGTTCAAAACATAGAGAGTTAGAAGCGTTAGTCTTCTTGTCTTTAACGCGGCATTCTGCCTTTTGTAATTAATTACGATGCAATATCTGTGATTCATCGTCAATAAGAAGGTCCAAGCACTACAGTACACCTGAAGTGAAGCATCGGAATCTAAAACTGGTCTCACAGGAAAGGTTAAAATCATGGAATGAAAGAAGAGGTAGTCCTCTTGTACTCAAGTCGGCATTGTGCCTTTTGTATTTAATTCCGATGCAATTTCTGTGATTCATCGACAATTATTAATGTCTAAGGGATACAGTAAACCTGAAGTAAAGAATCGGAAAGTAAAAATGGTCTCACAGGAAAGGTTCAAATCATAGACAGTAAGAAGCGTCAGTCTTCTTGTTTTTAGGTCGGCATTGTGCCATTTGTATTTAATTCCGATGCTATTTCTGTGTTTCATCGTCAATAAGAAGGTCCAAGGGATACAGTAGACCTGATGTGAAGCATTGGAATCTAAAACTGGTCCCACAGGAAAGGTTCACAACATAGACAGTTAGAAGAGACAGTCTTCTTGTACTGAAGTAGGCGTTTTGCCTTTTGTATTTAATTACGATGCAATTTCTGTGATTCATCGTCAATAAGAAGGTCCAAGAAATACAGTACACCAGAAGTGAAGCATCGGAATCCGAAACAGGAGTCACAGGAAAGGCTCATATCATAGAATGTAAGAAGAGTCAGTCATCTTGTACTTAATCGGAATTGTACCTTTTGTATTTGATTCCGATGCAATTTCTAAGTTTCATCGCCAATAAGAAGGTCCAAGGAATACATTAAATCTGAAGTGAAGCATCGGAAACTTCAACTGCTCTCACAGACAACGTTCAAATCATAGAATGTAAGAGGAGTAAGAACGCTTGCAATTAAGTCGGAATTGTGCCTTCTGAATTTAATTCCGATGCAATAACTCTGTGTCATCGTCAATAAGAAGGTCAGAGGGATACAGTAGACCTGAAGTGAAGCTTCGTAATCTGAAACTGCTCTCACAGTAAACGTTCAAATCATAGAATGTAAGAAGGGTAAGAACTCTTGTACTTATGTCGGCATTGTGCCTTTTGTATTTAATTCCGAGGCAATTTCTGTGTTTCATCGACATTTATTAATGTCTAAGGGATACAGTAAACCTGAAGTAAAGAATCGGAAAGTAAACTGGTCTCACAGGAAAGGTTCAAAACATAGACAGTAAGAAGCGTCAGTCTTCTTGTTTTTAGTTCGGAATTGTGCCTTTTGTATTTAATTCCGATGCTATTTCTGTGTTTCGTCGTCAATAAGAAGGTCCAAGGGGTACAGTAAAGCTGATGTGAAGCATTGGAATCTAAAACTGGTCCCACAGGAAAGGTTCACAACATAGACAGTTAGAAGAGTCATTCTTCTTGTACTTAAGTCGTCGTTTTGCCTTTTGTATTTAATTACGATGCAATTTCTGTGATTCATCGTCAATAAGAGGATCCAAGAAATACAGTACACCAGAAGTGAAGCATCGGAATCTGAAACTGGAGTCACAGGAAAGGCTCATATCATAGAATGTAAGAAGAGTCAGTCTTCTAGTACTTAAGTCGTCATTGTGCCTTTTGTATTTAATTCCGATTCAATTTCTAGGTTTCATCGTCAAAAAGAAGGTCCAAATGATACAGTAAACCTGAAGTTAAGCATCGGAATCTAAAACTGGTCTCACAGGAAAGGTTCACTTCGTAGACAGTAAGAAGAGTCAGTCTTCTTGTACTTAAGTCGGCATTGTGCCTTTTGTAATTAATTCCGATGCATTTTCTGCGTTTCATCGTCAATAAGAAGGTCCAAGGGATACTATAAACCTGACGTGAAGCATCGATATCTAAAACTGGTCTCACAGGAAAGGCTAAAATCATAGAATGTAAGAAGAGTCAATCCACTTGTACTTAAGTCTGCATTGTTCCTTTTGTATTTAATTCCGATGCAATTTCTGTGATTCATCGTCACTAAGAAAGTCGAAGGGATACAGTAATCCTGAAGTGAAGCATCGGAAACTAAAACTGGTCTCACAGGAAAAATTCAAAATATAGACAGTAAGGAGAGTCAGTCATCTTGTACTTAAGTCGGCATTGTGCCTCATGTATTTATTTCCGATGCAATGTCTGTGTTTCATGGTCAATAAGAAGGTCTAAGGGATACAGTAAACCAGAAGAGAAACATCGGAATCTAAAACTGGTCTCACAGGAAAGGTTCATATCATAGAATATAAGAAGAGTCAGTCCTCTTCCACTTCAGTCTTCATTGTATCTTTTGTATCTAATTCCGATGCAAATTCTGTGTTTCATCGTCAATATGAAGTTCCAAAAGATACAGTAACCTGAAGTGAAGCATCGCAATCTAAAACTGGTCCCACAGGAATGGCTCAATACATAGAGAGTAGGAAGAGTCAGTCTTCCTGTACTTAAGTCGGCATTGTGCCTTTTGAATATAATTCCGATGCAATGTCTGTGTTTCATCAACAATAAGAAGGTTCAAGGGATACAGTAAACCTGAAGTGAAGCATCGATATCTAAAACTATTCTCACAGGAAAGGCTAAAATCATAGTATGTAAGAGGAGTAAATGCTCTTGTACTTAAGTCGGCATTCTGCCTTTTGTATGTAATTCCGATGCAATTTATGTGTTTCATCGTCAATAAGAAGGTCCAAGGGATACAGTAAACCTGAAGTGAAGCATCTGAGTCTAAAACTGGTCTTACAGGAAAGGTTCAAAACATTGACAGTAAGAGGAGTCAGTCTTCTAATACTTAAGTCGGCATTGTGCCGTTTGTATTTAATTCCGATGCTATTTCTAAGTTTCATCGTCAAAAAGAAGTTCCAAGGGATACAGTAAACCTGAAGTGAAGCATCGATATCCAAAACTGGTCTCAGAGGAAAGGCTCAAATCATAGAATGTTAGGAGAGTCAGTCCTCTTGTACTTAAGACGGCATTGTGCCTTTTGTATTTAATTCCGATCAAATTTCTGTGTTTCATTGTCAAAAAGAAGGTCCAAGGGATACAGTAAACCTGAAGTGAAGCATCGGAATTTAAAACTGGTCTCACAGGAAAGGTTTAAAACGTAAACAGTAAGAAGAGGCAGTCTTCTTGTACATAAGCCGGCATTGTGAGTTTTGTACTTAATTCCTATGCAATTTCTGTGTATCATCGTCAATAAGAAGGTCCAAGGGATACAGTAAACCTGAAGTGAAGCATCGATATCTAAAACCGGTCTCACAGGAAAGGTTCAAATCATAGAATGTAAGAAGAGTCAGTCCTCTTTTACTTAATCGTAATTGTGCCTTTTGTATTAAATTCCGATGCAATTTCTCTGTTTCATCGTCAATAAGAAGGTCCAAGGGAAACAGTAAACCTGAAGTGAAGCATCGTAATCTGAAACTGCTCTCACAGGAAACGTTCAACTCATAGGATGTAAGAAGAGTAAGAACTCTTGTACTTAAGTCGGCATTGTGCATTTTGTATTTAATTCCGATGCAATTTCTGTGTTTCATCGACAATTATTAATGTCTAAGGGATACAGTAAACCTGAAGTAAAGAATCGGAAAGTAAAACTGGTCTCACAGGAAAGGTTCATATCTTAGAGTATAAGAAGAGTCAGTCCTCTTCTACTTCAGTCTTCATTGTACATTTTGTATTTAATTCCGATGGAAATTCTGTGTTTCATCGTCAATATAAAGGTCCAAAAGATACAGTAGCCTGAAGTGAAGCATCGCAATCTAAAACTGGTCCCACAGGGATGGCTCAATACATAGAGAGTAGGAAGAGTCAGTCTTCCTGTACTTAAGTCGGCATTGTGCCTTTTGTATTTAATTCCGATGCAATGTCTGTGTTTCATCAACAATAAGAAGGTCCAAGGGATACAGTAAACCTGAAGTGAAGCATCGATATCTGAAACTATTCTCACAGGAAAGGCTTAAATCATAGTATGTAAGAGGAGTAAATGCTCTTGTACTTAAGTCGGCATTCTGCCTTTTGTATTTAATTCTGATGCAATTTATGTGTTTCATCGTCAATAAGAAGGTCCAAGGGATACAGTAAACCTGAAGTGAAGCATCTGAATCTAAAACTGGTCTTACAGGAAAGGTTCAAAACATTGACAGTAAGAGGAGTCAGTCTTCTAATACTTAAGTCGGCATTGTGCCGTTTGTATTTAATTCCGATGCAATCTCTGTGTTTCATCGTCAATTAAGAGGTCCAAGGGATACAGTAAACCTTTAGTGACGCATCGGAATCTAGAACTGGTACCACAGGAAAGGTTCAAATCATAGAATGTAAGTAGAGTCAGTCCTCTTGTACTAAACCGGAATTGTGCCTTTTGCATTTAATTCCGATGCAATTTCTAAGTTTCATCGTCAAAAAGAAGTTCCAAGGGATACAGTAAACCTGAAGTGAAGCATCGATATCTAAAACTGGTCTCAGAGGAAAGGCTCAAATCATAGAATGTAAGGAGAGTCAGTCCACTTGTACTTAAGACGGCATTGTGCCTTTTGTTTTTAATTCCGATCAAATTTCTGTGTTTCATTGTCAAAAAGAAGGTCCAAGGGATACAGTAAACCTGAAGTGAAGCATCGGAATTTAAAACTGGTCTCACAGGAAAGGTTTAAAACATAGACAGTAAGAAGAGGCAGTCTTCTTGTACATAAGCCGGCATTGTGAGTTTTGTATTTAATTCCTATGCAATTTCTGTGTATCATCGTCAATAAGAAGGTCCAAGGGATACAGTAAACCTGAAGTGAAGCATCTATATCTAAAACCGGTCTCACAGGAAAGGTTCAAATCATAGAATGTAAGAAGAGTCAGTCCTCTTTTACTTAATCGTAATTGTGCCTTTTGTATTTAATTCCGATGCAATTTCTCTGTTTCATCGTCAATAAGAAGGTCCAAGGGATACAGTAAACCTGAAGTGAAGCATCGTAATCTGAAACTGCTCTCACAGGAAACGTTCAACTCATAGAATGTAAGAAGAGTAAGAACTCTTGTACTTAAGTCGGCATTGTGCATTTTATATTTAATTCCGTTGCAATTTCTGTGTTTCAACGTCAAAAAGAAGGTCCAAGGGATACAGCAAACCTGATTTGAAGCATCGGAATGTAAAACTGGTCTCACAGGAGAGGTTCATATCATAGAATATAAGAAGAGACAGTCTTCTTGTACTTAAGTCGGCGTTTTGCCTTTTGTATTTAATTACGATGCAATTTCTGTGATTCATCGTCAATAAATATGTCCAAGAAATACAGTACACCAGAAGTGAAGCATCAGAATCTGAAACTGGAGTCACAGGAAAGGCTCATATCATAGAATATAAGAAGAGTCAGTCTTCTAGTACTTAAGTTGGCATTGTGCCTTTTGTATTTAATTCCGATGCAATTTCTGTGTTTCAGCGTCAATAAGAAAGTCCAAGGGATACAGTAAACCTGAAGTGAGGTATCGGAATCTAAAACTGGTCTCACATCAAATGTTCAAATCGTAGAAAGTGAGAGGAGTCAGTCTTCTTGTACTTGAGGCGGCATTGTGTCTTTTGTATTTAATTCCGATGCAATTTCTGTGATTCATCGTCAATAAGAACGTCGAAGGGATACAGTAATCCTGAAGTGAAGCACCGGAAACTAAAACTGGTCTTACAGGAAAGGTTCAAAACATAGAAGGTAAGGAGAGTCAGTCTTCTTGTACTTAACCGGAATTGTGCCTTTTGTATTTAATTCTGATGCAATTTCTAAGTTTCATCGTCTATAAGAACGTCCAAGGGATACAGTAAATCTGAAGAGAAGCATCGGAATCTTAAATTGCTCTCACAGAAAACGTTCAAATCATAGAATGTAAGAGGAGTAAGAACGCTTGTAAATAAGTCGGCATTGTACCTTTTCTATTTAATTCCCATGCAATTACTGTGTTTCATCGTCAATAATAAGGTCCAAGGGATACTGTAAAGCAGAAGTAAGGCATCGGATACTAAAACTAAACTCACAGGAAAGGTTCAAAACATAGAGAGTTAGAAGCGTTAGTCTTCTTGTCTTTAACGCGGCATTCTGCCTTTTGTAATTAATTACGATGCAATATCTGTGATTCATCGTCAATAAGAAGGTCCAAGCACTACAGTACACCTGAAGTGAAGCATCGGAATCTAAAACTGGTCTCACAGGAAAGGTTAAAATCATGGAATGAAAGAAGAGGTAGTCCTCTTGTACTCAAGTCGGCATTGTGCCTTTTGTATTTAATTCCGATGCAATTTCTGTGATTCATCGACAATTATTAATGTCTAAGGGATACAGTAAACCTGAAGTAAAGAATCGGAAAGTAAAAATGGTCTCACAGGAAAGGTTCAAATCATAGACAGTAAGAAGCGTCAGTCTTCTTGTTTTTAGGTCGGCATTGTGCCATTTGTATTTAATTCCGATGCTATTTCTGTGTTTCATCGTCAATAAGAAGGTCCTAGGGATACAGTAGACCTGATGTGAAGCATTGGAATCTAAAACTGGTCCCACAGGAAAGGTTCACAACATAGACAGTTAGAAGAGACAGTCTTCTTGTACTGAAGTAGGCGTTTTGCCTTTTGTATTTAATTACGATGCAATTTCTGTGATTCATCGTCAATAAGAAGGTCCAAGAAATACAGTACACCAGAAGTGAAGCATCGGAATCCGAAACAGGAGTCACAGGAAAGGCTCATATCATAGAATGTAAGAAGAGTCAGTCATCTTGTACTTAATCGGAATTGTACCTTTTGTATTTGATTCCGATGCAATTTCTAAGTTTCATCGCCAATAAGAAGGTCCAAGGAATACATTAAATCTGAAGTGAAGCATCGGAAACTTCAACTGCTCTCACAGACAACGTTCAAATCATAGAATGTAAGAGGAGTAAGAACGCTTGCAATTAAGTCGGAATTGTGCCTTCTGAATTTAATTCCGATGCAATAACTCTGTGTCATCGTCAATAAGAAGGTCAGAGGGATACAGTAGACCTGAAGTGAAGCTTCGTAATCTGAAACTGCTCTCACAGTAAACGTTCAAATCATAGAATGTAAGAAGGGTAAGAACTCTTGTACTTATGTCGGCATTGTGCCTTTTGTATTTAATTCCGAGGCAATTTCTGTGTTTCATCGACATTTATTAATGTCTAAGGGATACAGTAAACCTGAAGTAAAGAATCGGAAAGTAAACTGGTCTCACAGGAAAGGTTCAAAACATAGACAGTAAGAAGCGTCAGTCTTCTTGTTTTTAGTTCGGAATTGTGCCTTTTGTATTTAATTCCGATGCTATTTCTGTGTTTCGTCGTCAATAAGAAGGTCCAAGGGGTACAGTAAAGCTGATGTGAAGCATTGGAATCTAAAACTGGTCCCACAGGAAAGGTTCACAACATAGACAGTTAGAAGAGTCATTCTTCTTGTACTTAAGTCGTCGTTTTGCCTTTTGTATTTAATTACGATGCAATTTCTGTGATTCATCGTCAATAAGAGGATCCAAGAAATACAGTACACCAGAAGTGAAGCATCGGAATCTGAAACTGGAGTCACAGGAAAGGCTCATATCATAGAATGTAAGAAGAGTCAGTCTTCTAGTACTTAAGTCGTCATTGTGCCTTTTGTATTTAATTCCGATTCAATTTCTAGGTTTCATCGTCAAAAAGAAGGTCCAAATGATACAGTAAACCTGAAGTTAAGCATCGGAATCTAAAACTGGTCTCACAGGAAAGGTTCACTTCGTAGACAGTAAGAAGAGTCAGTCTTCTTGTACTTAAGTCGGCATTGTGCCTTTTGTAATTAATTCCGATGCATTTTCTGCGTTTCATCGTCAATAAGAAGGTCCAAGGGATACTATAAACCTGACGTGAAGCATCGATATCTAAAACTGGTCTCACAGGAAAGGCTAAAATCATAGAATGTAAGAAGAGTCAATCCACTTGTACTTAAGTCTGCATTGTTCCTTTTGTATTTAATTCCGATGCAATTTCTGTGATTCATCGTCACTAAGAAAGTCGAAGGGATACAGTAATCCTGAAGTGAAGCATCGGAAACTAAAACTGGTCTCACAGGAAAAATTCAAAATATAGACAGTAAGGAGAGTCAGTCGTCTTGTACTTAAGTCGGCATTGTGCCTCATGTATTTATTTCCGATGCAATGTCTGTGTTTCATGGTCAATAAGAAGGTCTAAGGGATACAGTAAACCAGAAGAGAAACATCGGAATCTAAAACTGGTCTCACAGGAAAGGTTCATATCATAGAATATAAGAAGAGTCAGTCCTCTTCCACTTCAGTCTTCATTGTATCTTTTGTATCTAATTCCGATGCAAATTCTGTGTTTCATCGTCAATATGAAGGTCCAAAAGATACAGTAACCTGAAGTGAAGCATCGCAATCTAAAACTAGTCCCACAGGAATGGTTCAATACATAGACAGTAGGAAGAGTCAGTCTTCCTGTACTTAAGTCGGCATTGTGCCTTTTGTATTTAATTCCGATGCAGTGTCTGTGTTTCATCAACAATAAGAAGCTCCATGGGATACAGTAAACCTTAAGTGATGCATCGATATCTAAAACTATTCTCACAGGAAAGGCTCAAATCATAGAATGTAAGGAGAGTCAGTCCTCTTGTACTTAAGACGGCATTGTGCCTTTTGTATTTAATTCCGATCCAATTTCTGTGTTTCATCGTCAAAAAGAAGGTCCAAGGGATACTGTAAACCTGAAGTGAAGCATCGAATTTTAAAACTGGTCCCACAGGAAAGGTTTAAAACATAGACAGTAAGAAGAGGCAGTCTTCTTGTACTTCAGCCGGCATTGTGCATTTTATATTTACTTCCTTTGCAATTTCTGTGTTTCAACGTCAAAAAGAAGGTCCAAGGGATACAGCAAACCTGATTTGAAGCATCGGAATCTAAAACTGGAGTCACAGGAAAGGCTCATATCGTAGAATGTAAGAAGAGTCAGTCTTTTAGTACTTAAGTTGGCATTGTGCCTTTTGTATTTAATTCCGATGCAATTTCTGTGTTTCAGCGTCAATAAGAAAGTCCAAGGGATACAGTAAACCTGAAGTGAGGTATCGGAATCTAAAACTGGTCTCACATCAAAGGTTCAAATCGTAGAAAGTGAGAGGAGTCAGTCTTCTCGTACTTGAGTCGGCATTGTGCCTTTTGTATTTAATTCCGATGCAATTTCTGTGATTCATCGTCAATAAGAACGTCGAAGGGATGCAGTAATCCTGAAGTGAAGCACCGGAAATTAAAACTGGTCTTATAGGAAAGGTTCAAAGCATAGAAGGTAAGGAGAGTCAGTCTTCTTGTACTTATTCGGAATTGTGCCTTTTGTATTTAATTCCGATGCAATTTCTAAGTTTCATCGTCAATAATAAGGTCCAAGGGATACAGTAAACCTGAAGTAAAGCATCGGATACTAAAACTAATCTCACAGATAGGTTCAAAACATAGAGAGTAAGAAGCGTCAGTCTTCCTGTCTTTAAGGCGGCATTCTGCCTTTTGTATTTAATTACGACGCAATATCTGTGATTCATCGTCAATAAGAAGGTCCAAGGACTACAGTACGCCTGAAGTGAAGCATCGGAATCTAAAACTGGTCTCACGGGAAAGGTTAAAATCATAGAATGAAAGAAGAGGTAGTCCTCTTGTACTTAAGTCGGCATTGTGCCTTTTGTATTTAATTCCGATGCAATTTCTGTGTTTCATACTCAACAAGAAAGTCCAAGAGATAGAGTAAACCTGAAGTGAAGCTTCGGAATGTAAAACTGGTCTCACTGGAAAGGTTCAAATCATAGACAGTAAGAAGCGTCAGTCTTCTTGTTTTTAGGTCGGCATTGTGCAATTTGTATTTAATTCCGATGCTATTTCTGTGTTTCATCGTCACTAAGAAGGTCCAAGGGATACAATAAACATGATGTGAAGCATTGGAATCTAAAACTGGTCCCACAGGAAAGGTTCACAACATAGACAGTTAGAAGAGACAGTCTTCTTGTACTTAAGTAGGCGTTTTGCCTTCTGTATCTAATTACGATGCAATTTGTGTGATTCATCGTCAATACGAAGGTCCAAGAAATGCAGTACACCAGAAGTGAAGCATCGGAATCCGAAACAGGAGTCACAGGAAAGGCTCATATCGTAGAATGTAAGAAGACTCAGTCTTCTTGTACTTAAGTCGGCATTGTGCTTTTTGTATTTAATTCCGATGCAATTTATGTGTTTCATTGTCAATAAGAAAGTCCAAGGGATACAGTAAACCTGAAGTGGGGTATCGGAATCTAAATCTGGTCTCACAGGAAAGGTTCACTTCGTAGACAGTAAGAAGAGTCAGTCTTCTGGTACTTAAGTCGGCATTGTGCCTTTTGTATTTAATTCCGATGCAATTTCTGCGTTTCATCGTCAATAAGAAGGTCCAAGGGATACTGTAAACCTGACGTGAAGCATCGATATCTAAAACTGGTCTCACAAGAAAGGCTAAAATCATAGGATGTAAGAAGAGTCTATCCACTTGTACTTCAGTCGGCATTGTTCATTTTGTATTTAATTCCGATGCAATTTCTGTGATTAATAGTCACTAAGAAAGTCAAAGGCATACAGTAGTCCTGAAGTGAAGCATCGGAAACTAAAACTGGTCTCACAGGAAAGCTTCAAAACGTAGACAGTAAGGAGAGTCAGTCGTCTTGTACTTAAGTCGGCATTGTGCCTTTTGTATTTAATTCCGATGCAGTGTCTGTGTTTCATCAACAATAACAAGCTCCAAGGGATACAGTAAACCTGAAGTGAAGCATCGATATCTAAAACTATTCTCACAGGAAAGGCTAAAATCATAGTATGTAAGAGGAGTAAATGCTATTTTACTTAAGTCGGCATTCTGCCTTTTGTATTTAATTCCGATGAAATTTCTAAGTTTCATCGTCATAAAGAACGTCCAAGGGATACAGTAAACCTGAAGTGAAGCATCGATATCTAAAACTGGTCTCAGAGGAAAGGCTCAAATCATAGAATGTAAGGAGAGACAGTCCTCTTGTACTGAAGACGGCATTGTGCCTTTTGTATTTAATTCCGATCCAATTTCTGTGTTTCATCGTCAAAAAGAAGGTCCAAGGGATACTGTAAACCTGAAGTGAAGCATCGAAATTTAAAACTGGTCCCACAGGAAAGGTTTAAAACATAGACAGTAAGAAGAGGCAGTCTTCTTCTACTGCAGCCGGCATTGTGAGTATTGTATTTAATTCCTATGCAATATCTGTGTATCATCGTCAATAAGAAAGTCCAAGGGATACAGTAAACCTGAAGTGAAGCATCGATATCTAAAACCGGTCTCACAGGAAAGGTTCAAATCATAGATTGTAAGATGAGTCAGTCCTCTTTTACTTAATCGGAATTGTGCCTTTTGTATTTAATTCCGATGCAATTTCTCTGTTTCATCGTCAATAAGAAGGTCCAAGGGATACAGTAAACCTGAAGTGAAGCATCGTAATCTGAAACTGCTCTCACAGGATACGTTCAACTCATAGAATGTAAGAAGAGTAAGAACTCTTGCACTTAAGTCGGCATTGTGCATTTTATATTTAATTCCGTTGCAATTTCTGTGTTTCAACGTCAAAAAGAAGATCCAAGGGATACAGCAGACCTGATTTGAAGCATCGGAATCTAAAACTGGTCTCACAGGAAAGGTTCATATCATAGAATATAAGAAGAGTCAGTCTTCTTGTACTTAAGTTGGCGTTTTGCCTTTTGTATTTAATTATGAAGCAATTTCTGTGTTTCATCGTCAATAAATAGGTCCAAGAAGTACAGTACACCAGAAGTGAAGCATCGGAATCTGAAACTGGAGTCACAGGAAAGGCTCATATCATAGAATGTAAGAAGAGTCAGTCTTCTAGTACTTAAGTTGGCATTGTGCCTTTTGTATTTAGTTCCGATGCAATTTCTGTGTTTCAGCGTCAATAAGAAAGTCCAAGGGATACAGTAAACCTGAAGCGAGGTATCGGAATCTAAACCTGGTCTCACATCAAAGGTTCAAATCGTAGAAAGTGAGAGGAGTCAGTCTTCTCGTACTTGAGTCGGCATTGTGCCTTTTGCATTTAATTCCGGTGCAATTTCTGTGATTCATCGTCAATAAGAACGTCGAAGGGATACAGTAATCCTGAAGTGAAGCACCGGAAATTAAAACTGGTCTTACAGGAAAGGTTCAAAACATAGAAGGTAAGGAGAGTCAGTCTTCTTGTACTTATTCGGAATTGTGCCTTTTGTATATAATTCCGATGCAATTTCTAAGTTTCATCGTCAATAATAAGGTCCAAGGGATACAGTAAACCTGAAGTAAAGCATCGGATACTAAAACTAATATCACAGGATAGGTTCAAAACATAGAGAGTAAGAAGTGTCAGTCTTCCTGTCTTTAGGGCGGCATTCTACCTTTTGTATTTAATTACGACGCAATATCTGTGATTCGTCGTCAATAAGAAGGTCCAAGGACTACAGTACGCCTGAAGTGAAGCATCGGAATCTAATACTGGTCTCACGGGAAAGGTTAAAATCATAGAATGAAAGAAGAGGTAGTCCTCTTGTACTTAAGTCGGCATTGTGCCTTTTGTATTTAATTCCGATGCAATTTCTGTGTTTCATACTCAACAAGAAGGTCCAAGAGATACAGTAAACCTGAAGTGAAGCTTCGGAATGTAAAACTGGTCTCACAGGAAAGGTTCAAATCATAGACAGTAAGAAGCGTCAGTCTTCTTGTTTTTAGGTCGGCATTGTGCAATTTGTATTTAATTCCGATGCTATTTCTGTGTTTCATCGTCACTAAGAAGGTCCAAGGGATACAATAAACATGATGTGAAGCATTGGAATGTAAAACAGGTCCACAGGAAAGGTTCACAACATAGAGAGTTAGAAGAGCAGTCTTCTTGTACTTAAGTAGGCGTTTTGCCTTCTGCGTCTAATTACGATGCAATTTCTGTGATTCATCGTCAATACGAAAGTCCAAGAAATACAGTACACCAGAAGTGAAGCATCGGAATCCGAAACAGGAGTCACAGGAAAGGCTCATATCGTGGAATGTAAGAAGAGTCAGTCTTCTTGTACTTAAGTCGGCATTGTGCCATTTGTATTTAATTCCGATGCAATTTATGTGTTTCATTGTCAATAAGAAAGTCCAAGGGATACAGTAAACCTGAAGTGAGGTATCGGAATCTAAAACTGGTCTCACAGGAAAGGTTCACTTCGTAGACAGTAAGAAGAGTCAGTCCTCTTGTACTTAAGTCAGCATTGTGCCTTTTGTATTTAATTCCGATGCAATTTCTGCGTTTCATCGTCAATAAGAAGGTCCAAGGGATACTGTAAACCTGACGTGAAGCATCGATATCTAAAACTGGTCTCACAAGAAAGGCTAAAATCATAGGATGTAAGAAGAGTCTATCCACTTGTACTTCAGTCGGCATTGTTCATTTTGCATTTAATTCCGATGCAATTTCTGTGATTAACAGTCACTAAGAAAGTCAAAGGCATACAGTAGTCCTGAAGTGAAGCATCGGAAACTAAAACTGGTCTCACAGGAAAGCTTCAAAACGTAGACAGTAAGGAGAGTCAGTCGTCTTGTACTTAAGTCGGCATTGTGCCTTTTGTATTTAATTCCGATGCAGTGTCTGTGTTTCATCAACAATAACAAGCTGCAAGAGATACAGTAAACCTGAAGTGAAGCATCGATATCTAAAACTATTCTCACAGGAAAGGCTAAAATCATAGTATGTAAGAGGAGTAAATGCTATTTTACTTAAGTCGGCATTCTGCCTTTTGTATTTAATTCCGATGAAATTTCTAAGTTTCATCGTCAAAAAGAACGTCCAAGGGATACAGTAAACCTGAAGTGAAGCGTCGATATCTAAAACTGGTCTCAGAGGAAAGGCTCAAATCATAGGATGTAAGGAGAGTCAGTCCTCTTGTTCTGAAGACGGCATTGTGCCTTTTGTATTTAATTCCGATCCAATTTCTGTGTTTCATCGTCAAAAAGAAGGTCCAAGGGATACTGTAAACCTGAAGTGAAGCATCGAAATTTAAAACTGGTCCCACAGGAAAGGTTTAAAACATAGACAGTAAGAAGAGGCAGTCTTCTTGTACTTCAGCCGGCATTGTGAGTTTTGTATTTAATTCCTATGCAATATCTGTGTATCATCGTCAATAAGAAAGTCCAAGGGATACAGTAAACCTAAAGTGAAGCATCGATATCTAAAACCGGTCTCACAGGAAAGGTTCAAATCATAGATTGTAAGAAGAGTCAGTCCTCTTTTACTTAATCGGAATTGTGCCTTTTGTATTTAATTCCGATGCAATTTCTCTGTTTCATCGTCAATAAGAAGGTCCAAGGGATACAGTAAACCTGAAGTGAAGCATCGTAATCTGAAACTGCTCTCACAGGATACGTTCAACTCATAGAATGTAAGAAGAGTAAGAACTCTTCCACTTAAGCCGGCATTGTGCATTTTGTATTTAATTCCGTTGCAATTTCTGTGTTTCAACGTCAAAAAGAAGATCCAAGGGATACAGCAAACCTGATTTGAAGCATCGGAATCTAAAACTGGTCTCACAGGAAAGGTTCATATCATAGAATATAAGAAGAGTCAGTCTTCTTGTACTTAAGTTGGCGTTTTGCCTTTTGTATTTTATTATGATGTAATATCTGTGTTTCATCGTCAATAAATAGGTCCAAGAAGTACAGTACACCAGAAGTGAAGCATCGGAATCTGAAACTGGAGTCACAGGAAAGGCTCATATCATAGAATGTAAGAAGAGTCAGTCTTCTAGTACTTAAGTTGGTATTGTGCCTTTTGTATTTAGTTCCGATGCAATTTCTGTGTTTCAGCGTCAATAAGAAAGTCCAAGGGATACAGTAAACCTGAAGTGAGGTATCGGAATCTAAAACTGGTCTCACATCAAAGGTTCAAATCGTAGAAAGTGAGAGGAGTCAGTCTTCTCGTACTTGAGTCGGCATTGTGCCTTTTGTATTTAATTCCGGTGCAATTTCTGTGATTCATCGTCAATAAGAACGTCGAAGGGATACAGTAATCCTGAAGTGAAGCACCGGAAATTAAAACTGGTCTTACAGGAAAGGTTCAAAACATAGAAGGTAAGGAGAGTCAGTCTTCTTGTACTTATTCGGAATTGTGCCTTTTGTATATAATTCCGATGCAATTTCTAAGTTTCATCGTCAATTATAAGGTTCAAGGGATACAGTAAACCTGAAGTAAAGCATCGGATACTAAAACTAATATCACAGGATAGGTTCAAAACATAGAGAGTAAGAAGCGTCAGTCTTCCTGTCTTTAAGGCGGCATTCTGCCTTTTGTATTTAATTACGACGCAATATCTGTGATTCGTCGTCAATAAGAAGGTCCAAGGACTAGAGTACGCCTGAAGTGAAGCATCGGAATCTAAAACTGGTCTCACGGGAAAGGTTAAAATCATAGAATGAAAGAAGAGGTAGTCCTCTTGTACTTAAGTCGGCATTGTGCCTTTTGTATTTAATTCCGATGCAATTTCTGTGTTTCATACTCAACAAGAAGGTCCAAGAGATAGAGTAAACCTGAAGTGAAGCTTCGGAATGTAAAACTGGTCCCACAGGAAAGGTTCAAATCATAGACAGTAAGAAGCGTCAGTCTTCTTGTTTTTAGGTCGGCATTGTGCAATTTGTATTTAATTCCGATGCTATTTCTGTGTTTCATCGTCACTAAGAAGGTCCAAGGGATACAATAAACATGATGTGAAGCATTGGAATCTAAAACTGGTCCCACAGGACAGGTTCACAACATAGACAGTTAGAAGAGACAGTCTTCTTGTACTTAAGTAGTCGTTTTGCCTTCTGTATCTAATTACGATGCAATTTCTGTGATTCATCGTCAATACGAAGGTCCAAGAAATACAGTACACCAGAAGTGAAGCATCGGAATCCGAAACAGGAGTCACAGGAAAGGCTCATATCGTAGAATGTAAGAAGAGTCAGTCTTCTTGTACTTAAGTCGGCATTGTGCCATTTGTATTTAATTCCGATGCAATTTATGTGTTTCATTGTCAATAAGAAAGTCCAAGGGATACAGTAAACCTGAAGTGAGGTATCGGAATCTAAAACTGGTCTCACAGGAAAGGTTCACTTCGTAGACAGTAAGAAGAGTCAGTCTTCTTGTACTTAAGTCGGCATTGTGCCTTTTGTATTTAATTCCGATGCAATTTCTGCGTTTCATCGTCAATAAGAAGGTCCAAGGGATACTGTAAACCTGACGTGAAGCATCGATATCTAAAACTGGTCTCACAAGAAAGGCTAAAATCATAGGATGTAAGAAGAGTCTATCCACTTGTACTTCAGTCATCATTGGTTCATTTTGTATTTAATTCCGATGCAATTTCTGTGATTAATAGTCACTAAGAAAGTCAAAGGCATACAGTAGTCCTGAAGCGAAGCATCGGAAACTAAAACTGGTCTCACAGGAAAGCTTCAAACGTAGACAGTAAGGAGAGTCAGTCGTCTTGTACTTAAGTCGGCATTGTGCCTTTTGTATTTAATTCCGATGCAGTGTCTGTGTTTCATCAACAATAACAAGCTCAAGGGATACAGTAAACCTGAAGTGAAGCATCGATATCTAAAACTATTCTCACAGGAAAGGCTAAAATCATAGTATGTAAGAGGAGTAAATGCTATTTTACTTAAGTCGGCATTCTGCCTTTTGTATTTAATTCCAATGAAATTTCTAAGTTTCATCGTCAAAAAGAACGTCCAAGGATACAGTAAACCTGAAGTGAAGCATCGATATCTAAAACTGGTCTCAGAGGAAAGGCTCAAATCATAGAATGTAAGGAGAGTCAGTCCTCTTGTACTTAAGACGGCATTGTGCCTTTTGTATTTAATTCCGATCCAATTTCTGTGTTTTCATCGTCAAAAAGAAGGTCCAAGGGATACTGTAAACCTGAAGTGAAGTATCGAAATTTAAAACTGGTCCCACAGGAAGGTGTAAAACATAGACAGTAAGAAGAGGCAGTCTTCTTGTACTTCAGCCGGCATTGTGAGTATTGTATTTAATTCCTATGCAATATCTGTGTATCACCGTCAATAAGAAAGTCCAAGGGATACAGTAAACCTGAAGTGAAGCATCGATATCTAAAACCGGTCTCACAGGAAAGGTTCAAATCATAGATTGTAAGAAGAGTCAGTCCTCTTTTACTTAATCGGAATTGTGCCTTTTGTATTTAATTCCGATACAATTTCTCTGTTTCATCGTCAATAAGAAGGTCCAAGGGATACAGTAAACCTGAAGTGAAGCATCGTAATCTGAAACTGCTCTCACAGGATACGTTCAACTCATAGAATGTAAGAAGAGTAAGAACTCTTGCACTTAAGTCGGCATTGTGCATTTTTATTTAATTCCGTTGCAATTTCTGTGTTTCAACGTCAAAAAGAAGGTCCAAGGGATACAGCAAACCTGATTTGAAGCATCGGAATCTAAAACTGGTCTCACAGGAAAGGTTCATATCATAGAATGTAAGAAGATTCAGTCTTCTTGTACTTAAGTTGGCATTGTGCCTTTTGTATTTAATTCCAATGCAATTTCTGTGTTTCAGCGTCAATAAGAAAGTCCAAGGGATACAGTAAACCTGAAGTGAGGTATCGGAATCTAAAAACTGGTCTCACATCAAAGGTTCAAATCGTAGAAAGTGAGAGGAGTCAGTCTTCTCGTACTTGAGTCGGCATTGTGCCTTTTGTATTTAATTCCGGTGCAATTTCTGTGATTCATCGTCAATAAGAACGTCGAAGGGATACAGTAATCCTGAAGTGAAGCACCGGAAATTAAAACTGGTCTTACAGGAAAGGTTCAAAACATAGAAGGTAAGGAGAGTCAGTCTTCTTGTACTTATTCTGAATTGTGCCTTTTGTATATAATTCCGATATAAATTTCTAAGTTTCATCGTCAATAATAAGGTCCAAGGGATACAGTAAACCTTAAGTAAAGCATCGGATACTAAAACTAATATCACAGGATAGGTTCAAAACATAGAGAGTAAGAAGCGTCACTCTTCCTGTCTTTAAGGCGGCATTCTGCCTTTTGTATTTAATTACGACGCAATATCTGTGATTCGTCGTCAATAAGAAGGTCCAAGGACTACAGTACGCCTGAAGTGAAGCATCGAATCTAAAACTGGTCTCACGGGAAAGGTTAAAATCATAGAATGAAAGAAGAGTAGTCCTCTTGTACTTAAGTCGGCATTGTGCCTTTTGTATTTAATTCCGATGCAATTTCTGTGTTTCATCGTCAATAACAAGGTCCAAGGGATAGAGTAAACCTGAAGTGAAGCATCGGAATCTACAACTGGTCTCACAGGAAAGGTTCAAATCATAGAAAGTAAGAGGAGTCAGTCCTCTTGTACTTAAGTCGGTATTGTGCCTTTTGTATTTAATTCCGATGCAAATTCTGTGATTCATCGTCAATAAGCACGTCGAAGGGATACAGTAATCCTGAAGCAAAACATCGGATACTAAAACTGGTCTCACAGGAAAGGTTCAAATCATACAATGTAAGAAGAGTCAGTCCTCTTTTACTTAATCGGAATTGTGTCTTTTGTATTTAATTCCGATGCAATTTCTCTGATTTATCGTCAATAAATAGGTCCAAGAAATACAGTACATCAGAAGTGAAGCATCGGAATCTGAAACTGGAGTCACAGGAAAGGCTCATATCATAGAATGTAAGGAGAGTCAGTCTTCGAGTACTGAAGTTGGCATTGTGCCTTTTGTATTTAATTCCGATGCAATTTCTGTGTTTCAGCATCAATAAGAATGTCCAAGGAATACAGTAAACCTAAAGTGAGGTATCGGAATCTATAACTGGTCAACATATAAGGTTCAAATCGTAGAAAGTAAGAGGAGTCAGTCATCTTCTACTTAAGTCGGCATTGTGCATTTTGTATTTAATTCCGATGCAATTTCTGCGATTCATTGTCAATAAGAACGTCGAAGGGATACAGTAATCCTGAAGTGAAGCACCGGAAATTAAAACTCGTCTTACAGGAAAGGTTCAAGACATAGACAGTAAGGAGAGTCAGTCTTCTTGTACTTAATAGGAATTGTGCCTTTTGTATTTAATTCCGATGCAATTTCTGTGTTTCATCGTCAACAAGAAGGTCCAAGAAGATACAGTGAACCTGAAGTGAATCTTCGGAATGTAAAACTGTCTCACAGGAAAGGTTCAAAACATAGACAGTAAGAGGAGTCAGTCCTTCTAATACTTAAGTCGGCATTGTGCCGTTTGTATTTAATTCCGATGCAATTTCTGTGTTTCATCGTCAATTAAAAGGTCCAAGGGATACAGTAAACCTTTAGTGAAGCATTGGAATCTAGAACTGGTACCACAGGAAAGGTTCAAATCATAGAATGTAAGTAGAGTCAGTCCTCTTGTACTAAACCGGAATTGTGCCTTTTGCATTTAATTCCGATGCAATTTCTGTGTTTCATCGACAATTATTAATGTCTAAGGGATACAGTAAACCTGAAGTAAAGAATCGGAAAGTAAAACTGGTCTCACAGGAACAGTTCATATCATAGAATATAAGAAGAGTCAGTCCCTCTTCTACTTCAGTCTTCATTGTACATTTTGTATTTAAATCCGAAGCTAATTCTGTGTTTCATCGTCAATATGAAGTTCCAAAAGATACAGTAACCTGAAGTGAAGCATCGCAATCTAAAACTGGTCCCACAGGAATGGCTCAATACATAGAGAGTAGGAAGAGTCAGTCTTCCTGTACTTAAGTCGGCATTGTGCCTTTTGAATATAAATCCGATGCAATGTCTGTGTTTCATCAACAATAAGAAGGTTCAAGGGATACAGTAAACCTGAAGTGAAGCATCGATATCTAAAACTATTCTCACAGGAAAGGCTAAAATCATAGTATGTAAGAGGAGTAAATGCTCTTGTACTTAAGTCGGCATTCTGCCTTTTTGTATGTAATTCCGATGCAATTTATGTGTTTCATCGTCAATAAGAAGGTCCAAGGGATACAGTAAACCTGAAGTGAAGCATCTGAGTCTAAAACTGGTCTTACAGGAAAGGTTCAAAACATTGACAGTAAGAGGAGTCAGTCTTCTAATACTTAAGTCGGCATTGTGCCGGTTTGTATTTAATTCCGATGCTATTTCTAAGTTTCATCGTCAAAAAGAAGTTCCAAGGGATACAGTAAACCTGAAGTGAAGCATCGATATCCAAAACTGGTCTCAGAGGAAAGGCTCAAATCATAGAATGTTAGGAGAGTCAGTCCTCTTGTACTTAAGACGGCATTGTGCCTTTTGTATTTAATTCCGATCAAATTTCTGTGTTTCATTGTCAAAAAGAAGGTCCAGGGGATACAGTAAACCTGAAGTGAAGCATCGGACTTTAAAACTGGTCTCACAGGAAAGGTTTAAAACGTAAACAGTAAGAAGAGGCAGTCTTCTTGTACATAAGCCGGCATTGTGAGTTTTGTACTTAATTCCTATGCAATTTCTGTGTATCATCGTCAATAAGAAGTTCCAAGGGATACAGTAAACCTGAAGTGAAGCATCGATATCTAAAACCGGTCTCACAGGAAAGGTCCAAATCATAGAATGTAAGAAGAGTCAGTCCTCTTTTACTTAATCGTAATTGTGCCTTTTTGTATTAAATTCCGATGCAATTTCTCTGTTTCATCGTCAATAAGAAGGTCCAAGGGAAACAGTAAACCTGAAGTGAAGCATCGTAATCTGAAACTGCTCTCACAGGAAACGTTCAACTCATAGGATGTAAGAAGAGTAAGAACTCTTGTACTTAAGTCGGCATTGTGCATTTTGTATTTAATTCCGATGCAATTTCTGTGTTTCATCGACAATTATTAATGTCTAAGGGATACAGTAAACCTGAAGTAAAGAATCGGAAAGTAAAACTGGTCTCACAGGAAAGGTTCATATCTTAGAGTATAAGAAGAGTCAGTCCTCTTCTACTTCAGTCTTCATTGTACATTTTGTATTTAATTCCGATGCAAATTCTGTGTTTCATCGTCAATATAAAGGTCCAAAAGATACAGTAGCCTGAAGTGAAGCATCGCAATCTAAAACTGGTCCCACAGGGGATGGCTCAATACATAGAGAGTAGGAAGAGTCAGTCTTCCCTGTACTTAAGTCGGCATTGTGCCTTTTGTATTTAATTCTGATGCAATTTATGTGTTTCATCGTCAATAAGAAGGTCCAAGGGATACAGTAAACCTGAAGTGAAGCATCTGAATCTAAAACTGGTCTTGCAGGAAAGGTTCAAAACATTGACAGTAAGAGGAGTCAGTCTTCTAATACTTAAGTCGGCATTGTGCCGTTTGTATTTAATTCCGGATGCAATTTCTGTGTTTCATCGTCAATTAAGAGGTCCAAGGGATACAGTAAACCTTTAGTGACGCATCGGAATCTAGAACTGGTACCACAGGAAAGGTTCAAATCATAGAATGTAAGTAGAGTCAGTCCTCTTGTACTAAACCGGAATTGTGCCTTTTGCATTTAATTCCGATGCAATTTCTAAGTTTCATCGTCAAAAGAAGTTCCAAGGGATACAGTAAACCTGAAGTGAAGCATCGATATCTAAAACTGGTCTCAGAGGAAAGGCTCAAATCATAGAATGTAAGGAGAGTCAGTCCACTTGTACTTAAGACGGCATTGTGCCTTTTGTATTTAATTCCGATCAAATTTCTGTGTTTCATTGTCAAAAAGAAGGTCCAAGGGATACAGTAAACCTGAAGTGAAGCATCGGAATTTTAAAACTGGTCTCACAGGAAAGGTTTAAAACATAGACAGTAAGAAGAGGCAGTCTTCTTGTACATAAGCCGGCATTGTGAGTTTTGTATTTAATACCTATGCAATTTGTGTGTATCATCGTCAATAAGAAGGTCCAAGGGATACAGTAAACCTGAAGTGAAGCATCTATATCTAAAACCGGTCTCACAGGAAAGGTTCAAATCATAGAATGTAAGAAGAGTCAGTCCTCTTTTACTTAATCGTAATTGTGCCTTTTGTATTTAATTCCGATGCAATTTCTCTGTTTCATCGTCAATAAGAAGGTCCAAGGGATACAGTGAACCTGAAGTGAAGCATCGTAATCTGAAACTGCTCTCACAGGAAACGTTCAACTCATAGAATGTAAGAAGAGTAAGAACTCTTGTACTTAAGTCGGCATTGTGCATTTTATATTTAATTCCGTTGCAATTTCTGTGTTTCAACGTCAAAAAGAAGGTCCAAGGGATACAGCAAACCTGATTTGAAGCATCGGAATCTAAAACTGGTCTCACAGGAGAGGTTCATATCATACAATATAAGAAGAGACAGTCTTCTTGTACTTAAGTCGGCGTTTTGCCTTTTGTATTTAATTACGATGCAATTTCTGTGATTCATCGTCAATAAATATGTCCAAGAAATACAGTACACCAGAAGTGAAGCATCGGAATCTGAAACTGGAGTCACAGGAAAGGCTCATATCATAGAATATAAGAAGAGTCAGTCTTCTAGTACTTAAGTTGGCATTGTGCCTTTTGTATTTAATTCCGATGCAATTTCTGTGTTTCAGCGTCAATAAGAAAGTCCAAGGGATACAGTAAACCTGAAGTGAGGTATCGGAATCTAAAACTGGTCTTACATCAAAATGTTCAAATCGTAGAAAGTGAGAGGAGTCAGTCTTCTTGTACTTGAGGCGGCATTGTGTCTTTTGTATTTAATTCCGATGCAATTTCTGTGATTCATCGTCAATAAGAACGTCGAAGGGATACAGTAATCCCGAAGTGAAGCACCGGAAACTAAAACTGGTCTTACAGGAAAGGTTCAAAACATAGAAGGTAAGGAGAGTCAGTCTTCTTGTACTTAACCGGAATTGTGCCTTTTGTATTTAATTCTGATGCAATTTCTAAGTTTCATCGTCT
>NW_025727314.1:0-37492 GCF_021461385.2 Schistocerca piceifrons | reverse complement strand
CAAGGGATACTGTAAACCTGAAGTGAAGCATCGAATTTTAAAACTGGTCCCACAGGAAAGGTTTAAAACATAGACAGTAAGAAGAGGCAGTCTTCTTGTACTTCAGCCGGCATTGTGCATTTTATATTTACTTCCGTTGCAATTTCTGTGTTTCAACGTCAAAAAGAAGGTCCAAGGGATACAGCAAACCTGATTTGAAGCATCGGAATCTAAAACTGGTCTCACAGGAGAGGTTCATATCATAGAATATAAGAAGAGTCAGTCTTCCTGTACTTAAGTCGGCGTTTTGCCTTTTGTATTTAATTATGATGCAATTTCTGTGATTCATCGTCAATAAATAGGTCCAAGAAATACAGTACACCAGAAGTGAAGCATCGGCATCTGAAACTGGAGTCACAGGAAAGGCTCATATCGTAGAATGTAAGAAGAGTCAGTCTTTTAGTACTTAAGTTGGCATTGTGCCTTTTGTATTTAATTCCGATGCAATTTCTGTGTTTCAGCGTCAATAAGAAAGTCCAAGGGATACAGTAAACCTGAAGTGAGGTATCGGAATCTAAAACTGGTCTCACATCAAAGGTTCAAATCGTAGAAAGTGAGAGGAGTCAGTCTTCTCGTACTTGAGTCGGCATTGTGCCTTTTGTATTTAATTCCGATGCAATTTCTGTGATTCATCGTCAATAAGAACGTCGAAGGGATACAGTAATCCTGAAGTGAAGCACCGGAAATTAAAACTGGTCTTACAGGAAAGGTTCATAGCATAGAAGGTAAGGTGAGTCAGTCTTCTTGTACTTATTCGGAATTGTGCCTTTTGTATTTAATTCCGATGCAATTTCTAAGTTTCATCGTCAATAATAATGTCCAAGGGATACAGTAAACCTGAAGTAAAGCATCGGATACTAAAACTAATCTCACAGGATAGGTTCAAAACATAGAGAGTAAGAAGCGTCAGTCTTCCTGTCTTTAAGGCGGCATTCTGCGTTTTGTATTTAATTACGACGCAATATCTGTGATTCATCGTCAATAAGAAGGTCCAAGGACTACAGTACGCCTGAAGTGAAGCATCGGAATCTAAAACTGGTCTCACGGGAAAGGTTAAAATCATAGAATGAAAGAAGAGGTAGTCCTCTTGTACTTAAGTCGGCATTGTGCCTTTTGTATTTAATTCCGATGCAATTTCTGTGTTTCATACTCAACAAGAAAGTCCAAGAGATAGAGTAAACCTGAAGTGAAGCTTCGGAATGTAAAACTGGTCTCACTGGAAAGGTTCAAATCATAGACAGTAAGAAGCGTCAGTCTTCTTGTTTTTAGGTCGGCATTGTGCAATTTGTATTTAATTCCGATGCTATTTCTGTGTTTCATCGTCACTAAGAAGGTCCAAGGGATACAATAAACATGATGTGAAGCATTGGAATCTAAAACTGGTCCCACAGGAAAGGTTCACAACATAGACAGTTAGAAGAGACAGTCTTCTTGTACTTAAGTAGGCGTTTTGCCTTCTGTATCTAATTACGATGCAATTTCTGTGATTCATCGTCAATACGAAGGTCCAAGAAATGCAGTACACCAGAAGTGAAGCATCGGAATCCGAAACAGGAGTCACAGGAAAGGCTCATATCGTAGAATGCAAGAAGAGTCAGTCTTCTTGTACTTAAGTCGGCATTGTGCTTTTTGTATTTAATTCCGATGCAATTTATGTGTTTCATTGTCAATAAGAAAGTCCAAGGGATACAGTAAACCTGAAGTGGGGTATCGGAATCTAAATCTGGTCTCACAGGAAAGGTTCACTTCGTAGACAGTAAGAAGAGTCAGTCTTCTTGTACTTAAGTCGGCATTGTGCCTTTTGTATTTAATTCCGATGCAATTTCTGCGATTCATCGTCAATAAGAAGGTCCAAGGGATACTGTAAACCTGACGTGAAGCATCGATATCTAAAACTGGTCTCACAAGAAAGGCTAAAATCATAGGATGTAAGAAGAGTCTATCCACTTGTACTTCAGTCGGCATTGTTCATTTTGTATTTAATTCCGATGCAATTTCTGTGATTAATAGTCACTAAGAAAGTCAAAGGCATACAGTAGTCCTGAAGTGAAGCATCGGAAACTAAAACTGGTCTCACAGGAAAGCTTCAAAACGTAGACAGTAAGGAGAGTCAGTCGTCTTGTACTTAAGTCGGCATTGTGCCTTTTGTATTTAATTCCGATGCAGTGTCTGTGTTTCATCAACAATAACAAGCTCCAAGGGATACAGTAAACCTGAAGTGAAGCATCGATATCTAAAACTATTCTCACAGGAAAGGCTAAAATCATAGTATGTAAGAGGAGTAAATGCTATTTTACTTAAGTCGGCATTCTGCCTTTTGTATTTAATTCCGATGAAATTTCTAAGTTTCATCGTCATAAAGAACGTCCAAGGGATACAGTAAACCTGAAGTGAAGCATCGATATCTAAAACTGGTCTCAGAGGAAAGGCTCAAATCATAGAATGTAAGGAGAGTCAGTCCTCTTGTACTGAAGACGGCATTGTGCCTTTTGTATTTAATTCCGATCCAATTTCTGTGTTTCATCGTCAAAAAGAAGGTCCAAGGGATACTGTAAACCTGAAGTGAAGCATCGAAATTTAAAACTGGTCCCACAGGAAAGGTTTAAAACATAGACAGTAAGAAGAGGCAGTCTTCTTGTACTTCAGCCGGCATTGTGAGTTTTGTATTTAATTCCTATGCAATATCTGTGTATCATCGTCAATAAGAAAGTCCAAGGGATACAGTAAACCTGAAGTGAAGCATCGATATCTAAAACCGGTCTCACAGGAAAGGTTCAAATCATAGATTGTAAGAAGAGTCAGTCCTCTTTTACTTAATCGGAATTGTGCCTTTTGTATTTAATTCCGATGCAATTTCTCTGTTTCATCGTCAATAAGAAGGTCCAAGGGATACAGTAAACCTGAAGTGAAGCATCGTAATCTGAAACTGCTCTCACAGGATACGTTCAACTCATAGAATGTAAGAAGAGTAAGAACTCTTGCACTTAAGTCGGCATTGTGCATTTTGTATTTAATTCCGTTGCAATTTCTGTGTTTCAACGTCAAAAAGAAGATCCAAGGGATACAGCAAACCTGATTTGAAGCATCGGAATCTAAAACTGGTCTCACAGGAAAGGTTCATATCATAGAATATAAGAAGAGTCAGTCTTCTTGTACTTAAGTTGGCGTTATGCCTTTTGTATTTAATTATGATGCAATATCTGTGTTTCATCGTCAATAAATAGGTCCAAGAAGTACAGTACACCAGAAGTGAAGCATCGGAATCTGAAACTGGAGTCACAGGAAAGGCTCATATCATAGAATGTAAGAAGAGTCAGTCTTCTAGTACTTAAGTTGGTATTGTGCCTTTTGTATTTAGTTCCGATGCAATTTCTGTGTTTCAGCGTCAATAAGAAAGTCCAAGGGATACAGTAAACCTGAAGTGAGGTATCGGAATCTAAAACTGGTCTCACAGGAAAGGTTCACTTTGTAGACAGTAAGAAGAGTCAGTCTTCTTGTACTTAAGTCGGCATTGTGCCTTTTGTATTTAATTCCGATGCAATTTCTGCGTTTCATCGTCAATAAGAAGGTCCAAGGGATACTGTAAACCTGACGTGAAGCAACGATATCTAAAACTGGTCTCACAAGAAAGGCTAAAATCATAGGATGTAAGAAGAGTCTATCCACTTGTACTTCAGTCATCATTGTTCATTTTGTATTTAATTCCGATGCAATTTCTGTGATTAATAGTCACTAAGAAAGTCAAAGGCATACAGTGTTCCTGAAGTGAAGCATCGGAAACTAAAACTGGTCTCACAGGAAAGCTTCAAAACGTAGACAGTAAGGAGAGTCAGTCGTCTTGTACTTAAGTCGGCATTGTGCCTTTTGTATTTAATTCCGATGCAGTGTCTGTGTTTCATCAACAATAACAAGCTCCAAGGGATACAGTAAACCTGAAGTGAAGCATCGATATCTAAAACTATTCTCAGAGGAAAGGCTAAAATCATAGTATGTAAGAGGAGTAAATGCTATTTTACTTAAGTCGGCATTCTGCCTTTTGTATTTAATTCCAATGAAATTTCTAAGTTTCATCGTCAAAAAGAACGTCCAAGGGATACAGTAAACCTGAAGTGAAGCATCGATATCTAAAACTGGTCTCAGAGGAAAGGCTCAAATCATAGAATGTAAGGAGAGTCAGTCCTCTTGTACTTAAGACGGCATTGTGCCTTTTGTATTTAATTCCGATCCAATTTCTGTGTTTCATCGTCAAAAAGAAGGTCCAAGGGATACTGTAAAAACCTGAAGTGAAGCATCGAAATTTAAAACTGGTCCCACAGGAAGGTGTAAAACATAGACAGTAAGAAGAGGCAGTCTTCTTGTACTTCAGCCGGCATTGTGAGTATTGTATTTAATTCCTATGCAATATCTGTGTATCACCGTCAATAAGAAAGTCCAAGGGATACAGTAAACCTGAAGTGAAGCATCGATATCTAAAACCGGTCTCACAGGAAAGGTTCAAATCATAGATTGTAAGAAGAGTCAGTCCTCTTTAACTTAATCGGAATTGTGCCTTTTGTATTTAATTCCGATACAATTTCTCTGTTTCATCGTCAATAAGAAGGTCCAAGGGATACAGTAAACCTGAAGTGAAGCATCGGAATCTGAAACTGGAGTCACAGGAAAGGCTCATATCATAGAATGTAAGAAGAGTCAGTCTTCTAGTACTTAAGTTGGCATTGTGCCTTTTGTATTTAATTCCAATGCAATTTCTGTGTTTCAGCGTCAATAAGAAAGTCCAAGGGATACAGTAAACCTGAAGTGAGGTATCGGAATCTAAAACTGGTCTCACATCAAAGGTTCAAATCGTAGAAAGTGAGAGGAGTCAGTCTTCTCGTACTTGAGTCGGCATTGTGCCTTTTGTATTTAATTCCGGTGCAATTTCTGTGATTCATCGTCAATAAGAACGTCGAAGGGATACAGTAATCCTGAAGTGAAGCACCGGAAATTAAAACTGGTCTTACAGGAAAGGTTCAAAACATAGAAGGTAAGGAGAGTCAGTCTTCTTGTACTTATTCTGAATTGTGCCTTTTGTATATAATTCCGATATAAATTTCTAAGTTTCATCGTCAATAATAAGGTCCAAGGGATACAGTAAACCTTAAGTAAAGCATCGGATACTAAAACTAATATCACAGGATAGGTTCAAAACATAGAGAGTAAGAAGCGTCACTCTTCCTGTCTTTAAGGCGGCATTCTGAATTTTGTATTTAATTACGACGCAATATCTGTGATTCGTCGTCAATAAGAAGGTCCAAGGACTACAGTACGCCTGAAGTGAAGCATCGGAATCTAAAACTGGTCTCACGGGAAAGGTTAAAATCATAGAATGAAAGAAGAGGTAGTCCTCTTGTACTTAAGTGGCATTGTGCCTTTTGTATTTAATTCCGATGCAATTTCTGTGTTTCATACTCAACAAGAAGGTCCAAGAGATAGAGTAAACCTGAAGGGAAGCTTCGGAATGTAAAACTGGTCTCACAGGAAAGGTTCAAATCATAGACAGTAAGAAGCGTCAGTCTTCTTGTTTTTAGGTCGGCATTGTGCAATTTGTATTTAATTCCGATGCTATTTCTGTGTTTCTTCGTCACTAAGAAGGTCCAAGGGATACAATAAACACGATGTGAAGCATTGGAATCTAAAACTGGTCCCACAGGAAAGGTTCACAACATAGACAGTTAAAACAGACAGTCTTCTTGTACTTAAGTAGGCGTTTTGCCTTCTGTATCTAATTACGATGCAATTTCTGTGATTCATCGTCAATACGAAGGTCCAAGAAATACAGTACACCAGAAGTGAAGCATCGGAATCCGAAACACGAGTCACAGGAAAGGCTCATATCGTAGAATGTAAGAAGAGTCAGTCTCCTTGTACTTAAGTCGGCATTGTGCCTTTTGTATTTAATTCCGATGCAATTTCTGCGTTTCATCGTCAATAAGAAGGTCCAAGGGATACTGTAAACCTGACGTGAAGCATCGATATCTAAAACTGGTCTAACAAGAAAGGCTAAAATCATAGGATGTAAGAAGAGTCTATCCACTTGTACTTAAGTCGGCATTGTTCATTTTGTATTTAATTCCGATGCAATTTCTGTGATTAATAGTCACTAAGAAAGTCAAAGGCATACAGTAGTCCTGAAGTGAAGCATCGGAAACTAAAACTGGTCTCACAGGAAAGCTTCAAAACGTAGACAGTAAGGAGAGTCAGTCATCTTGTACTTAAGTCGGCATTGTGCCTTATGTATTTATTTCCGATGCAATGTCTGTGTTTCATCGTCAATAAGAAGGTCTAAGGGATACAGTAAACCAGAAGTTAATCATCGGAATCTAAAACTGGTCTCACAGGAAAGGTTCATATCATTGAATATAAGAAGAGTCAGTCCTCTTCTACATCAGTCTTCATTGTACCTTTTGTATTTCATTCCGATGCAAATTCTGTGTTTCATCGTCAATATGAAGGTCAAAAAGATACAGTAACCTGAAGTGAAGCATCGGAATCTAAAAGTGGTCCCACAGGAATTGCTTAATACATAGACAGTAGGAAGAGTCAGTTTTCTTGTACTTAAGTCGGCATTGTGCCTTTTGTATTTAATTCCGATGCAATGTCTGTGTTTCATCAACAATAAGAGGGTCCAAGGGATACTGTAAACCTGAAGTGAAGCATCGATATCTAAAACTATTCTCACAGGAAATGCTAAAATCATAGAATGTAAAAGGAGTAAATGCTCTTGTACTTAAGTCGGCATTCTGCCTTTTGTATTTAATTCCGATGCAGTTTATGTGTTTCATCGTCATTAAGAAGGTCCAAGGGATACAGTAAACCTGAAGAGAAGCATCTGAATCTAAAACTGGTGATACAGGAAAGGTTCAAAACGTAGACAGTAAGAAGAGTCAGTCTTCTAATACTTAAGTCGGCATTGTGCCGTTTGTATTTAGTTGCGATGCAATTTCTGTGTTTCATCGTCAATTAAAAGGTCCAAGGGATACAGTAAACCTGAAGTGAAGCATCGGAATCTAGAACTGGTACCACAGGAAAGGTTCAAATCATAGAATGTAAGAAGAGTCAGCCCTCTTGTACTAAACCGGAATTGTGCCTTTTGCATTTAATTCCGATGCAATTTCTAAGTTTCATCGTCAAAAAGAAGGTCCAAGGGATACACTAAACCTGAAGTGAAGCATCGGAATCTTAAACTGCTCTCACAGGAAACGTTCAAATCATAGAATGTAAGAAGAGTAAGAACTCTTGTACTTAAGTCGGCATTGTGCCTTTTGAATTTAATTCCGATGCAATTTCTGTGTTTCATCGTCAATAGTAAGGTCCAAGGGATACAGTTAACCTGAAGTAAACCATCGGATACTAAAACTGGTCTCACAGGAAAGGTTCAAAACATTGACAGTAAGAAGCGTCAATCTTCTTATCTTTAAGTTGGCATTCTGCTTTTGTATTTATTTCCGATGCAATTTGTGTGTTTCATCGTGAATAAGAAGGTCCAAGGGATACAGTAAGCCTTAAGTGAATCATCCGAATCTAAAACTGGTGTCACAGGAAAGGTTCAAAACATAGACAGTAAGAAGAGTCAGGTTTCTTGTACTTATGTCGGCAATATGCCCCTTGTATTTAATTCCGATGCAGTTACCGTGTTTCATCGTCAATAAGATAGTCCAAGGGATACAGTAAACCAGAAGTGAAAAATCCGAAACTAAATCTAATGTCACAGGAAAGTTTCAAAACATAGGCAGTTAGAGGAGTCAGTCTGCATGTACTTAAGTCGGCATTAAGCTTTTTGTAGTTAATTCCGATGCAATTTCTGTGTTTCATCGTCAATAAGCAGTTCCAAGGGATACAGTAAACCTGAAGTGAAGCATCAGAATCTAAAACAGGTCTCACAGGAACGGTTCAAATCGTAGAATGTAAGAAGAGCCAGTCCTCTTGCACTTACGTCGGCATTGTGCCTTTTGTAGTTACTTCCGATGCAATTTCTGTCTTTTTCATCGTCAATAAGAAGGTCCAAGAAGTACAGTAAACCTGATGTAAAGCATCGGAACCTAAAACTGGTCTCACAGGAAGGGTTCAAAACATAGACAGTAAGAAGAGTCAGTCTTCTTGTACTTAAGTCAGCATTGTGCCTTTTGTATGTAATTCCGATGCAATTTCGGTGTTTTATCGTCAATAAGCAGGTCCAAGGTATACTGTAATCCTGAAGTGAAGCATCGGAGTCTAAATCTGGTCTCACAGGAAAGGTTCCAAACATAGACAGTAAGAAGATTCAGTCTTCTTGTACTTAAATCGGCATTGTGCCTTTTGTATTTAATTCCGTTGCAATTTCTGCGTTTCATCGTCAATAAGAAGGTCCAAGGGATACAGTAATCCTGAAGTGAAGCATCGGAATCTAAAACTGGTCTCACAGGAAAGGTTCAAATCATAGAATGTAAGAAGAGTCAGTCCTCTTGTACTTACGTCGGCATTGTATTTAATTCCAACGCAATTTCTGTGTTTCATAGTCAATAAGAAGGGCAAAGTGATACAGTGAACCAGAAGTAAAGCATCGAAATCTAAAACTGGTCTCACAGGAAAAGTTTAGATCATAGACAGCAAGAAGAGTCAGTCTTCATGTTTTTAAGTCGATATTGTGCCTTTTGTATTTAATTTCGATGCAATTTCTGTGTTACATCGTCAATAAGAATGTCCAAAGGGATACAGTAAACCTGAAATGAAGCATAGGAATCTAAAACTGGTCACACAGGAATGGTTCAAATAGTAGACAGTAAAAAGAGTCAGTCTTCTTGTACTTGAGTCGGCATGGTGCCTTTTGTATTTGATTCCGATGCAATTTCTGTGTTCATCGTCAGTATGTAGGTCCAAGGGATGCAGTAAACATGAAGTGAAGCATCGGATTTTCATATTGGTCTTCCAGGAAAGGTACAAATTATTGACAGTAAGAAGAGTCAGTCTTCTTGTACTTAAGTCGGCATTGTGCCTTTTGTATTTGATTCTGATGCAATTTCAGCGTTTCATCTTCAATAAGAAGATCCAAGGTATACAGTAAACCTAAAATGAAGCATTGGAATCTAAAACTGGATTCACAGGAAAGGATAAAATCATAGACAGTAAGAAGCGTCAGTCTTCTTGTACTGATGTCGGCATTGTGCTTTTGTATTTAATTCCGATGTAATATCTGTGTTTCATCGTCAATAAGCAGGTCCAAGGGATTCAGTAAACCTGAAGTGAAGCATCGGAATCAAAACTGGTCTCACAGGAAAGGTTCAAAACATGGACAGTAAGAATAGTCAGTCTTCTTTTACTTAAGTCGGCATTGTGCATTTCTATTATATTCCGATGCAATTTCTGTGTTTGATCGTCAATAAGTAGGTCCAAGGGATACAGTAAAACTGAATTGAAGCATCGGAATTTAAAACTGATTACTTAGGAAAGGCTAAATTCATATAATGTAAGAAGAGTCAGTCCTCTTGTACTTAAGTCGGCATTGTATTTAATTCCAATGCAATTTCTGTGTTTCATCGTCAATAAGAAGGGCAAAGGGGTACAGTAAACAAGAAGTAAAGCATCGAAATCTAAAACTGGTCTCACAGGAAAGATTTAAATCATAGACAGCAAGAAGAGTCAGTCCTCTTGTTTTGAAGTCGGCATTATGCCTTTTGTATTTAATTCCGATGCAATTTCTGTTTTTCATCGTCAATAAGTAGGTCCAAGGGATACAGTAAACCTGGAGTAAAGCATCAGAATCTAAAACTGGTCGATCAGGAAAGGTTCAAAGCATAGACAGTAAGAAGAGTCAGTCTTCTTGTTTTAAGTCGGCATTGTGCCTTTTGTATTACATTCCGATTCAATTTCTGTAGTTCATCGTCAGTAAGAAGGTCCAAGGGATACAGTAAGCCTCAAATTAAGCATCGCACACTAAAACTGGTCTGATTGGAAAGGTTCAAATCATAGACAGTAACGAGAGTCAGTCTTCTTGTACTTATGTTGGCATTGTGCCTTTTGTATTTAATTCCGATATTTTTTCTTTGTTTCATCGTCAATAAGAAGGTCCAAATGATTCAGTAAACCTGAAGTGAAGCATCGGAAAAAAAGTGGTCTCACAGGAAAGGTTCAAAACATAGACAGTAAGAAGAGTCAATCTTCTTGTACTTAATTCGGCATTGTGACCTTTGTATTTAATTGCGATGTAATTTCTGTGTTTATTCGTCAATAAGAAGGTCCAAGGGATACAGTAAACCTGAAGTGAAGCATCGAAATCAAAACTAGTCTCACTGGGTAGGTTCAAAACATAGGCAGTAAGAAGAGTCAGTCTTCTTGTACATAGGTTGGCATGGTGCCTTTTGAATTTAATTCCGATGCAATTTCTGTGTTTCATCGTCAATATGAAGGTCCAAGGGATGCAGTAAACCTGAAGTGCAGCATCGGAATCTCAAACTGGTCTCCCCGGAATGGCTCAAAATATAGACAGTAAGAAGAGTCAGACTTCTTGTACTTGAGGCGGCATGGGGCCTTTTGTATTTGATTCCGATGCAATTTCTGTGTTTAGTCGTCAATATGTAGGTCCAAGGGATACAGTAAACCTGAAGTGAAGCATCGGAGTCTCAAACTGGTCTCCCAGGAAAGGTTCAAAGTACTGACAGTAAGAAGAGTCAGTCTTCTTGTACTTAAGTCGGCATTGTGCATTTTGTATTTGATTCCGAATCAATTTCAGTTTTTCATCTTCAATAAGAAGATCCAAGGTATACAGTAAACCTAAAATGAAGCATAGGAATCTAAAACTGGTTTCACAGGAAAGGTTCAAATCATAGACAGTAAGAAGAGTCAGTCTTCTTGTACTTATGTCGGCATTGTGCCTTTTGTAATTAATTCCGATGTAAATTCTGTGTTTCATCGTCAATAAGAAGGTCCAAGGTATACAGTAAACCTAAAATGCTGCATAGGAATCTAAAACTGGTTTCACAGGAAATGTTCAAATTATAGGCAGTAAGAAGGGTCAATCTTCGTGTACTTATGTCGGCATTGTGCCTTTTGTATTTAATTCCGATTTAATTTCTGTGTTTCATCGTCAATAAGTAGGTCCAAGGGATACAGTAAACTTGAAATGAAGCATAGGAATCTGAAAGTGGTCTCACAGGAAAGGTTTAGAACATAGACAGTAAGAAGAGTCGGTCTACTTGCACTTAAGTCGGTATGATGGGTTTTGTATTTACTTCCGACGCAATTCCTGTCTTTCATCGTCAATATGAAGGTCCAAGGGATACAGTAAACCTGAAGTGAAGCATCGGAATCTCAAATTGGTCCCCTAGGATAGGTTAAAAATATAGATAGTAAGAAGAGGCTTCTTCTTGTACTTAAGTCGGCATTGTGGCTGTTGTATTTAATTCCGATGCAATTTCTGTGTTTCATTGTCAATATGAAGGTCCAAGGGATACAGTAAACCTGAAGTGAAGCATCGGAATCTAAAACTGGTCTCACAGTAATGGTTCAAAGCATAGACAGTAAGAAGAGTCAGTCTTCCTGTACTTAAGTCGGCATTGTGCCTTTTGAATTTAATTCCAATGCAATTTCTGCGTTTCATCGTCAGTAAGAGGGTCCAAGGGATACAGTAAACCTGGAGTGGAGCATCGGAAACTAAAACTGGTGTCACAGGAAAGGTTCAAAACATAGACAGCAAGGAGAGTCAGTATTCTTGTACTTAAGTCGGCATTGTGCTTTTGTATTTAATTCCGATGCAATTTCTGTGTTTCACCATCAGAAAGAAGGTCCAAGGGGTACAGTAAACCTGAAGTAAAGCATCGGAATCTAAAACTGGTTTCACAAGAACGGTTCAAATCATAGACAGTAAGAAGAGTCAGTCTTCTTGTACTTATGTCGACATTGTGCGATTTCTATTTAATTCCGGTGTAATTTCTGTGTTTCATCGTCAATAAGAAGGTCCAAGGGATACAGTAAACCTGAATGAAGCATCGGACTCAAAACTGGTCTCACTGGAAATGTTCAAAACGTAGACAGTAAGAGGAGTCAGTCTTAATGTACTGTAGTCGGCGTTGTGCATTTTTTATTTTATTCCGATGCAATGTCTGTGTTTCATCGTCAATAAGAAGGTCCAAGGGATACAGTAAAACAGAAATGAAGCATCGGAATCTCAAACTGGTCTCACAGGAAAGGTTAAAATCATTGACATTAAGAAGAGACAGTCTTCATGTACTTATGTCGGCATTGTGCCTTTTGTATTTGATTCCGATTTAATATCAGTGTTTCATCGTCAATAAGAAAGTCCAAGGGATACAGTAAACCTGATGTGAAGCATCCTAATCAAAACTGGTCTCACAGGAAATGTTCAAAACACAGACAGTAAGAAGAGTCAGTCCTTATGTATTTAAGACGGCATTGTCCATTTTCTATTTCTTTACGATGCAATTTCTGTGTTTCAGCGTCAATAAGTAGGTCCAAGGGATACGTTAAACGTTAAATGAAGCATAGGAATCTGAAAATGGTCTCACAGGAAAAGTTCAAATCATAGCCAGTAAGAAGAGGCAGTCTTCTTGTTCTTAAATCGGCATTTTGACTATTGTATTTCATTCCGATGCAATTTCTGTGTTTCATCGTCAATAAGAAAGTCCAAGGGAAACAGTAAATCTGAAGTGAAGCGTTGGAATCTGAAATTGGTCTCACAGTAAAGGTTCAAAACATAGACCGTAAAAAGAGTCAGTTTTCTTGTACTTAAGTCGGCATTTTGCCTTTTGTACTTAATTCCGCTGCAATTTCTGTGTTTCATCGTCAATAAGAAGGTCCAAGGGATACAGTAAACCTGAAGTGAAGCATCGTAATCTAAAACAGGTCTCACAGGAAAGGTTAAAACCATAGACAGTAAGAAGAGTCAGTCCTCTCGTATTTTAGTCGGCAGTGTGTGTTTTGTATTTAATTCCGATGCAATTTCTGTGTTTCATCGCCAATAAGAAGGTACAAAGGATTCAGTAATTTTGAAGTGAAGCATCGGAAACCAAAACTGGTGTCACAGGAAAGGTTCAACACATAGACAGTAAGAAGAGTCAGTCGTCTTGTACTTAAGGCGCCATTGTGTCTTTTGTATTTAAATTCCGTGCAAATTCTGTGTTTCATCGTCAATAAGTAGGTCCAAGGGATACAGTAAACCTGAAATGAAGCATCGGAATGTAAAACTGGTCTCATAGGAAAGGTTCAAATTATAGAATGTAAGAAGAGTTAGTCCTCTTCTACTTAAGTCTGCATTGTGCCTTTTGTATTTAATTACGATGCAATTTCTGTGTATCATCGTGTTTATGAAGATCCAATGGATACAGTAAATCAGAAGTGAAGCATCGGAATATAAAACTGGTCTCCCCGGAAAGGTTCGAAATTTAGCCAGTAAGAAGAGTCAGACTTCATGTACTTAAGTCGCCATTGTGCATTTTGTATTTAAATTCCGATGCAAATTCTGTGTTTCATCGTCAATAAGCAGGTCCAAGGGATACAGTAAACCTGAAATGAAGCATCGGAATCTAAAACTGGTCTCATAGGAAAGGTTCAAATTATAGAATGTAAGAAGGGTTAGTCCTCTTGTACTTAAGTCTGCATTTTGCCTTTTGTTACTAATTCCGATGCAATTACTAAGTTTCATCGCCAATAAGAATGTCCAAGGGATTTAGTAAACCTGATGTGAAGCATCGTTCACAGGAGAGGTTCAAATCATAGAATGTAAGAAGTGTCAGTCCTCTTGTACTTAAGTCGTCATTGTGCCTTTTGTATTTAATTCCGATGCTATTTCTAGGTTTCATCGTCAAAAGAAGGTCCAAATGATACAGTATACCTGAAGTGAAGCATCGGAATCTTAAACTGCTCTCACAGGAAACGTTGAAATCATAGAATGTAAGAAGAGTAAGAACTCTTGTACTTAAGCCGACATTGTGCCTTTTGAATTTAATTCCGATGCAATTTGTGTGTTTCATCGTCAATTAAAAGGTCCAAGGGATACAGTAAACCTGAAGTGAAGCATCGGAATCTAGAACTGGTACCACAGGAAAGGTTCAAATAATAGAATGTAAGAAGAGTCAGTCCTCTTGTACTAAACCGGAATTGTGGCTTTTGCATTTAATTCCGATGCAATTTCTAAGTTTCATCTTCAAAAAGAAGGTCCAAGGGATACAGTAAACCTGAAGTGAAGCATCGGAATCTTAAACTGCTCTCACAGGAAACGTTGAAATCATAGAATGTAAGAAGAGTAAGAACTCTTGTACTTAAGCCGACATTGTGCCTTTTGAATTTAATTCCGATGGAATTTGTGTGTTTCATCGTCAATGAGAAGGTCCAAGGGATACAGTAAGCCTTAAGTGAAGCATCCGAATGTAAAACTGGTGTCACAGGAAAGGTTCAAAACATAGACAGTAAGAAGAGTCAGGTTTCTTGTACGTAAGTCGGCAATGTGCCCTTTGTATTTAATTCCGTTGCAGTTACTGTGTTTCATCGTCAATAAGATAGTCCAAGGGATACAGTAAACCAGAAATGAAAAATCCGAAACTAAAACTGGTGTCACAGGAAAGTTTCAAAACATAGCCAGTAAGAGGAGTCAGTCTGCATTTACTTAACTCGGCATTAAGCTGTTTGTAGATAATTCCGATGCAATTTCTGTGTTTCATCGTCAATAAGCAGGTCCAAGGGATAAAGTAAACCTGAAGTGAAGCATCAGAATCTAAAACTGGTCTCACAGGAACGGTTCAATTCGTAGAATGTAAGAAGAGCCAGTCCTCTTGCACTTACGTCGGCATTGTGCCTTTTGTATTTACTTCCGATGCAATTTCTGTCTTTTTCATCGTCAATAAGAAGGTCCAAGAAATACAGTAAACTTGAAGTTAAGCATCGGAACCTAAAACTGGTCTCACAGGAAAGGTTCAAAACATAGACAGTAAGAAGAGTCAGTCTTCTTGTACTTAAGTCAGCATTGTGAATTTTGTATTTAATTCCGATGCAATTTCGGTGTTTTATCGTCAATAAGAAGGTCCAAGGGATACAGTAATCCTGAAGTAAAGCATCGAAATCTAAAACTGGTCTCACAGGAAAAGTTTAAATCATATACTGCAAGAAGAGTCAGTCTTCTTGTACTTAAGTAGGCATTGTGCCCTTTGTATTTACTTCCGATGCAATTTCTGTCTTTTTCATCGTCAATAAGAAGGTCCAAGAAATACAGTAAACTTGACGTTAAGCATCGGAACCTAAAACTGGTCTCACAGGAAAGGTTCAAAACATAGACAGTAAGAAGAGTCAGTCTTCTTGTACTTAAGTCAGCATTGTGCCCTTTGTATTTAATTCCGATGCAATTTCGGTGTTTTATCGTCAATAAGAAGGTCCAAGGGATACAGTAATCCTGAAGTAAAGCATCGAAATCTAAAACTGGTCTCACAGGAAAAGTTTAAATCATATACTGCAAGAAGGGTCAGTCTTCTTGTACTTAAGTAGGCATTGTGCCTTTTGTATTTATTTCCCATGCAATTTCTATGTTTCATCGTCAATAAGAAGCTCCAAGGGATACAGTAAGCCTGAAGTGAAGCATCGGAATCTAAAACTGGTCTCACAGGAAAGGTTCAAAACATAGACAGTAAGAATAATCAGTCTTCTTGTACTTAAGTCGGCATTGTGACTTTTGCATTTAATTACGATGCAATTTCTGTGTTTTATCGTCAATACGAAGGTCCAAGGGATACAGTAAACCTGAAGTGAAGCATCGTACTCTAAATCAGATCTCACAGGAAAGGGTCTAAACATTGAGAGTATTTAATTCCGATGCAATGTCTGAGTTTCATCTGCAATAAGAAGGTCCGAGGGATACAGTAAACTTGAAATGAATCATAGGAATCTAAAACTGGTCTCACAGGAATGGTTCAAACCATAGACAGTAAGAAGAGTCAGTCTTCTTGTTTTAAGTCGGCATTGTGCCTTTTGCGTTTAATTCGGATGCAATTTCTGTGGTTCATCGTCAATATGAAGGTCCAAGGTATACTGTATACCTGAAGTGAAGCATCGGAATCAAAACTGGTCTCACAGGAAATGTTCAAATAGTAGACAGTAAGAAGAGTCAGTCCACTTGTACTTAAGTCGGCATTGTGACCTTTGTATTTAACTGCGATGTAATTTCTGTGTTTCGTCGTCAATAAGAAGGTCCAAGGGATACAGTAAACATGAAGTGAAGCATCGGAATCAAAACTGGTCTCACAAGAAAGGTTCAGAACATAGACAGTAAGAAGAGTCCGTCTTCTTGTACTTAAGTCGGCATGGTGCCTTTTGTTTTTAATGCCGATGCAATTTCGCTGTTTCATCGTCAATAAGAAGGTCCAAGGGATACAGTAAACCTGAAATGAAGCATCGTAATATAAAACTGGTCTCACAGGAAAGGTTCAAAACATAGACAGTAAGAAGAGTCAGTATTCTTGTACCTAAGTCGGCATTGTGCCTTTTGTATTAGATTCCGATGCAATTTCTGTGTTCATCGTCAATATGTAGGTCCAAGGGATGCAGTAAACATGAAGTGAAGCATCGGACTTTCAATCTGGTCTTCCAGGAATGGTTCAAATTATTGACGGTAAGAAGAGTCAGTCTTCTTGTACTTAAGTCGGCATTGTGAATTTTGTATTTGATTCCGATGTAATTTCAGTGTTTCATCTTCAATAAGAAGATCCAAGGTATACAGTAAACCTAAAATGAAGCATTGGAATCTAAAACTGGTTTCACAGGAAAGGTTAAAATCATAAACAATAAGAAGAGACAGTCATCTTGTACTGATGTCGGCATTGTGCTTTTGTATTTAATTCCGATCTAATATCTGTGTTTCATCGTCAATAAGCAGGTCCAAGGGATTCAGTAAACCTGAAGTGAAGCATCGGAATCAAAACTGGTCCCACAGGAAAGGTTCAAAACATAGACAGTAAGAATAGCCAGTCTTCTTGTACTAAAGTCGGCATTGTGCATTTCTATTAAATTCCGATGCTGTTTCTGTGTTTCATCGTCAATGAGAAGGTCCAAGGGATACAGTGAACCTGAAGTAAAGCATCGGAATCTAAAACTGGTCCCACGGGAAAGGTTCAAGACATAGACAGTAATAAGAGTCAGTCCTCTTGTTTTTAAGTCGGCATTGTGCCTTTCGTATTTAATTCCGAAGCAATTTCAGTGTTTTATCGTCAATAAGCAGGTCCAAGGGATACTGTTAACCTGAAGTGAAGCATCGGAATCTGAAACTGGTCTCACAGGAAAGGTTCAAATCATAGAATGTAAGAAGAGTCAGTCCTCTTGTACTTAAGTCGGCATTGTATTTAATTCCAATGCAATTTCTGTGTTTAATCGTCAATAAGAAGGGCAAAGGGGTACAGTAAACCAGAAGTAAAGCATCGAAATCTAAAACTGGTCTCACAGGAAAGATTTAAATCATAGACAGCAAGAAGAGTCAGTCCTCTTGTTTTGAAGTCGGCATTGTGCCTTTTGTATTTAATTCCGATGCAATTTCTGTGTTTCATCGTCAATAAGAAGGTCCAAGGGATAGAGTAAACCTGAAGTAAAGCATCAGAATCTAAAACTGGTCGATCAGGAAAGGTTCAAAGCATAGACAGTAAGAAGAGTCAGTCTTCTTGTTTTAAGTCGGCATTGTGCCTTTTGTATTACATTCCGATTCAATTTCTGTAGTTCATCGTCAATAAGAAGATCCAAGGGATACAGTAAGCCTCAAATTAAGCATCGGAATCTAAAACTGGTCTCACAGGAAAGGTTCAAATCATAGACAGTAAGGAGAGTCAGTCTTCTTGTACTTATGTTGGCATTGTGCCTTTTGTATTTAATTCCTATGTTATTTCTGTGTTTCATCGTCAATAAGAAGGTCCAAATGAATCAGTAAACCTGAGGTGAAGCATCGGAATCAAAAGTGGTCTCACAGGAAAGGGTCAAAACATAGACAGTAAGAGGAGTCAATCTTCTTGTACTTAATTCGGCATTGTGACCTTTGTATTTAATTGCGATGTAATTTCTGTGTTTCATCGTCAATAAGATGGTCCAAGGGACACAGTAAACCTGAAGTGAAGCATCGAAATCAAAACTGGTCTCACTGGGTAGGTTCAAAACATACGGAGTAAGAAGAGTCAGTCTTCTTGTACTTAGGTTGGCATGGTGCCTTTTGAATTTAATTCAGATGCAATTTCTGTGCTTCATCGTCAATATGAAGGTCCAAGGGATACAGTAAACCCGAAGTGCAGCATCGGAATCTCAAACTGGTCTCCCAGGAATGGTTCAAAATATAGACAGTAAGAAGAGTCAGACTTCTTGTACTTGAGGCGGCATGGTGCTTTTTGTATTTGATTCCGATGCAATTTCTGTGTTTCATCGTCAATATGTCGGTCCAAGGGATGCAGTAAACCTGAAGTGAAGCATCAGATTCTCAAACTGGTCTCCCAGGAAAGGTTCAAAGTATTGACAGTAAGAAGAGTCAGTCTTCTTGTACTTAAGTCGGCATTGTGCCTTTAGTATTTCATTCCGATGCAATTTCAATGTTTCATCTTCAATAAGTATATCCAAGGTATACTGTAAACCTAAAATGAAGCATAGGAATCTAAAACTGGTTTCACAGGTAGGGTTCAAATCATAGACAGTAAGAAGAGACAGTCTTCTCGTACTTATGTCGGCATTGTGCCTTTTGTATTTAATTCCGATGTAAATTCTGTGTTTCATCGTCAATAAGTAGGTCCAAGGGATACAGTAAACTTGAAATGAAGCATAGGAATCTGAAACTGGTCTCACAGGAAAGGTTTAGATCATAGACAGTAAGAAGAGTCAGTATTCTTGAACTTGAGTCGCCATTTTGCCTTTTGTATTTAAATTCCGATGCAATTTCTGTGTTTCATCGTCAATAAGCAGGTCCAAGGGATACAGTAAACCTGAAGTGAAGCATCGGAATCTAAAACTGGTCTCACAGGCAAGGTTTAAATTATAGAACGTAAGAAGAGGTAGTCCTCTTGTACTTAAGTCGTCATTGTGCTTTTGTATTTAATTCCGATCCAATTTCTGTGTTTCATCATCATAAAGAAGGTCCAAGAGGTACAGTAAACCTGAAGTAAAGCATCGGAATCTAAAACTGGTTTCACAAGAACGGTTCAAATCAAAGACAGTAAGAAGATTCAGTCTTCTTGTACTTATGTGGACATTGTGCGTTTTCTATTTAATTCCGATGTAATTTCTGTGTTTCATCGTCAATAGGAAGGTCCAAGGGATACAGTAAACCTGAAGTGAAGCATCGGACTCAAAACTGGTCTCACTGGAAATGTTCAATACGTAGACAGTAATAAGAGTCTGTCTTCATGTACTGTAGTCGGCGTTGTGCATTTTTTATTTTATTCCGATTCAATGTCTGTGCTTCATCGTCAATAAGAAGGTCCAAGGGATACAGTAAACCAGAAATGAAGCATCGGAATCTCAAACTGTTCTCACAGGAAAGGTTAAAATCATTGACATTAAGAAGAGACAGTCTTCATGTACTTATGTCGGCAATGTGCCTTTTGAATTTAATTCCGATTTAATATCAGTGTTTCATCGTCAATAAGAAAGTCCAAGGGATACAGTAAACTTGATGTGAAGCATCGGAATCAAAACCGGTCTCACAGGAAATGTTCAAAACACAGACAGTAAGAAGAGTCAGTCCTTATGTATTTAAGACGGCATTGTCCATTTTGTATTTAATTACGATGCAATTTCTGTGTTTCGGCGTCAATAAGTGGGTCCAAGGGATACGTTAAACGTTAAATGAAGCATAGGAATCTGAAACTGGTCTCACAGGAAAAGTTCAAATCATAGACAGTAAAAAGAGTCAGTCTTCTTGTACTTAAGACGTCATTGTGCCTTTTGTATTTAATTCCGTTGCAATTTCTGTGTTTCATCGTCATTAAGAAGGTCCAAGGGATACAGTAAGCCTGAAGTGAAGCATCGTAATCTGAAACAGGTCTCACAGGAAAGGTTAAAACCATAGACAGTAAGAAGCGTCAGTCCTCTCGTATTTAGGTCGGCAGTTTGTGTTTTGTATTTAATTCCGATGCAATTTCGTGGTTTCATCGCCAATAAGAAGGTACAAGGGATACAGTAAACTTGAAGTGAAGCATCGGAAACCAAAACTGGTGTCACAGGAAAGGTTCAACACATAGACAGTAAGAAGAGTCAGTCTTCATGTACTTAAGTCACCATTGTGCATTTTGTATTTAAATTCCGATGCAAATTCTGTGTTTCATCATCATAAAGAAGGTCCAAGAGGTACAGTAAACCTGAAGTGAAGCATCGGATTCTAAAACTGGTCTCACAGGCAAGGTTTAAATTATAGAACGTAAGAAGAGGTAGTCCTCTTGTACTTAAGTCGGCATTGTGCTTTTGTATTTAAATCCGATCCAATTTCTGTGTTTCATCATCATAAAGAAGGTCCAAGAGGTACAGTAAACCTGAAGTAAAGCATCGGAATCTAAGACTGGTTTCACAAGAACGGTTCAAATCATAGACAGTAAGAAGATTCAGTCTTCTTGTACTTATGTGGACATTGTGCGTTTTCTATTTAATTCCGATGTAATTTCTGTGTTTCATCGACAATAGGAAGGTCCAAGGGATACAGTAAACCTGAAATGAAGCATCGGACTCAAAACTGGTCTCACTGGAAATGTTCAATACGTAGACAGTAAGAAGAGTCGGTCTTCATGTACTGTAGTCGGCGTTGTGCATTTTTTATTTTATTCCGATTCAATGTCTGTGTTTTATCGTCAATAAGAAGGTCCAAGGGATACAGTAAACCAGAAATGAAGCATCGGAATCTCAAACTGTTCTCACAGGAAAGGTTAAAATCATTGACATTAAGAAGAGACAGTCTTCATGTACTTATGTCGGCATTGTGCCTTTTGAATTTAATTCCGATTTAATATCAGTGTTTCATCGTCAATACGAAAGTCCAAGGGATACAGTGAACCTGATGTGAAGCATCGGAATCAAAACTGGTCTCACAGGAAATGTTCAAAACACAGACAGTAAGAAGAGTCAGTCCTTATGTATTTAAGACGGCATTGTCCATTTTGTATTTAATTACGATGCAATTTCTGTGTTTCGGCGTCAATAAGTGGGTCCAAGGGATACGTTAAACGTTAAATGAAGCATAGGAATCTGAAACTGGTCTCACAGGAAAAGTTCAAATCATAGACAGTAAGAAGAGTCAGTCTTCTTGTACTTAAGTCGTCATTGTACCTTTTGTATTTAATTCCGATGCAATTTCTGTGTTTCGTCGTCAATAAGATGGTCCGAGGGATACAGTAAACCTGAAGTGAAGCATCGTAATCGAAACAGGAATCACAGGAAATGTTCAAACCAAAGACAGTAGGAAGAGGCAGTCTTCTTGTACTTAGGTCGCCAGTGTGCCTTTTGTATTTATTTCCGATGCAATTTCAGTGTTTCATCGTCAATATGAAGGTCCAAGGTATACCGTAAACCTGAAGTGAAGCATCGGAATTTCAAACTGGACTCACAGGAAAGGTTCAAAGTAAAGTCAGTAAGAAGAGGCAGTCTTCTTGTAATTAAGTCGGCATTGTGCCTTTTGCATTTAATTCCGATGCAATATCAGTGTTCCATCGTCAATCAGAGGGTCCAAGGGATACAGTGAGCCCGAAGTGTGGCATCAGAATGTAAAACTGGTCTCACAGGAAAGGTTCAAAACATAGACAGTAAGAGGAGTCTGTCTTCTTGTACCTAAGTTGGCATTTTGACTTTTCTATTACATTCCGATGCAATTTCTGTGTTTCCTCGTCAATAAGTAGGTCCAAGGGATACGGTAAACCTAAAGTGAGGCATCGGATTCTAAAACTGGTGTCACAGTAAAGGTTCAAAACATAGACAGTAAGAAGAGACAGTCTTCTTGTACTTAAGTCGATATTGTGCCTTTTGTATTTAATTCCAATGTGGACTTAAAAACAAGAAGACTGACTCTTCTTACTGTCTATGGTTTGAACCTTTCTTTTGAGACCTGTTTTAGATTACGATGCTTCACTTCAGGTTTACTGTATCCTGAGGACCTTCTTATTGACGAAGAGACACTGATATTAAATCGGAATTAAATCCAAAAAGCACAATGCCGACATAAGTACAAGTAGACTGACTCTTCATACTGTCAATGATTGTAACCTTTCCTGTGAGACCAGTTTTTAGATTCCGATGCTTCATTTCTGGTTTACTGTATCCCTTGGACCTTCTTATTGACGATTGAATCTAAAACTGGTCTCACAGTAAAGGTTCAAACATAGAAAGGAAGAAGAGTCATTATTCTTGTACTTAAGTTAGCATTGTGCCTTTTGTATTGTATTCCAATTCAATATCTGTGTTTCATCGTAATATAAAGCTCCAAGGGATACAGTAAACCTGAAGTGAAGCATCGTCATCTAAAACACGTCTAACAGGAAAGGGTCTAAACATTGACTGTAAGAAGAATCAGTCTTCTTGTACTTAAGTCGGCAGTGTGCCTTTTGTATTTAATTCTGATGCATTTTCTGTGTTTCATATTCAATAAGAAGGTCCAAGAGATACAGTAAACCTGAAGTGAAGCATCGGAAACTACAAGTGGTGTCACAGGAAATTTTCAAAACGTAGACAGTAAGAAGAGTCAGTCTTCTGGTTTTTAAGTCGGCATTGTGCCTTTTGTATTTAATTCCGACGCAATTTACAGTAAACCTGAAGTGAAGCATCGGAATCAAAACTGGTCTCACAGGAAAGGATCAAAACATAGACAGTAAGAAGAGTCAGTCTCCTTGTACTTAAGTCGGCATTGTGCCTATTGCACTTAATTCCGATGCAATTTCTGTGTTTCATCGTCAATAAGAAGGTCCAAGGTATACAGTAACCCTGAAAAGAAGCATAGGAACCTAAAACTGATCTCACAGAATAGGTTCAAATCATAGACAGTAAGAAGAGTCAGTGTTCTTGTACTTAAGTCTGCATTGTGCCTTTTGCATTTAATTCCGATGCCATTTCTGTGGTTCATCGTCAATATGATGGACCAAGGGATACTGTAAACATGATGTAGAGCATCGGAATCTAAAACTGGTCTCACAGGAAAGGTTCTAAACATAGACAGCAAGAAGAGTCAGTCTTCTTGTTTTTAAGTCGGCGTTGTGCCTTTTGTATTTAATTTCAATGCAATTTCTGTGTTTCATCGTTAATAAGAAGTTCCAAGGGATACAGTAAACCTGAAGTGAAGCATCGGAATCAAAACAGGTCTCACAGGAAAGGTTCAAAACATAGACACTAAGAAGGGTCAGTCTTCTTGTACTTAAGTCGGCATTCTGCCTTTTGCATTTAATTCCGATGCAATTTCAGTGATTCATCGTCAATATGAAGGTCCAAGGAATACAGTAAACCTGAAGTGTAGCATTGGAATTTCAAACTGGTCTCACAGGAAATGTTCAAAGTATAGACAGTAAGAAGAGTCAGTCTTCATGTACTTATATCTGCATTCTGCCTTTTGTATTTAATTCCGATGCAATTTCAGTGTTTCATCGTCAATCAGAAGATGCTAGGGATACAGTAAGCCTGAAGTGAAGCATCGGAGACTAAAACTGGAGTCACAGCAAAGGTTCACAACATAGACAGTAAGAAGAGTCAGTCCTCTTGTACTTAAGTCGGCATTGTGCCTTTTGTATTTAATTCCGATGCAATTTCTGTGTTTCATTGTCAATCAGAAGGTCCAAGGGATCCAGTAACCCTGATGTGAAGCATCAGAGCCTAAAACAGGAGTCACAGGAAAGGTTCCCATAATAGACAGTAAGAAGAGTCAGTCCTCTTATACTTAAATCTGCATTGTGAATTTTGTATTTAATTCCGATGCAATTTCAGTGTTTCATCATCAATAAGCATGTCCAAGAGATACAGTAAACCCGAAGTGGAGCATCGGAATCTAAAACTGGTCTCACAGTAAAGGTTCAAAACATAGACAGTAAGAAGAGTCAGTCCTCCTGTTCTTAAGTCGGCAGCGTTCCTTTTGTATTTAATTCCGATGCAATTTCTGTGTTTCATCGTCAATAAGAAGGTCCAAGGGATACAGTAAACCTGAAGTGAAGCATCGGAGACTAAAACTGGAGTCACAGCAAAGGTTCACAACATAGACAGTAAGAAGAGTCAGTCCTCTTGTACTTAAGTCGGCATTCTGCCTTTTGCATTTAATTCCGATGCAATTTCTGTGATTCATCGTCAATAAGCTTGTCCAATCGATACAGTAAACCTGAAATGAAGCATCGGAATCTAAAACTGGTCCCACACCAAGGGTTCAAATCATAGAATGGAAGAAAAGTCAGTCCCCTTGTACTTAAGTCGCCATTGTGCCTTTTGTATTTACTTCCGATGCTATTTCTGAGATTCACCGTCAATAAGAAGGTCGAAGAGATACAGTAAACCTGAAGTAATGCATCGGAATCTAAAACTGGTCTCACAGGAAAGGTTCAAAACATAGACAGTAAGATGAGTCAGTCTTCTTGTTCTTAAGTCAGCATTGTGCATTTTGTATTTAATTCCGATGCAATTTCGGTCTCTCATATTCAATAAGAAGGTCCTTGGGATACAGTAAACCTGAAAAGAATCATCGGAATCTCAAACTGGTCTCACGGGAAAGGTTCAAAATGAAGACAGTAAGAAGAGTCAGTCTTCTTGTACTCAAGTCGGCAGTGTGCCTTTTGTATTTAATTCCGATGCAATTTCTGTGTTTCATCGTCAATAAGAAGGTCCTAGGGATACAGTAAAACTGAAGTAAGGCTTTGGAATCTAAAACTGGTCTCACAGGAAAGGTTCATATCATAGAATGTATGATGAGTCAGTCCTCTTGTACTTAAGTCGGCATTGTGCCTTTTGCATTTATTTCCGATGCAATTTCTATGTTTCATCGTCATTAAGAAGGTCCTATTGATACAGTAAACCAGAAGTAAAGCATCGGAATCTAAAACCGGTCTCACAGGAAAGGTTCAAAACACAGACAGTAAGAAGAGTCAGTCTTCTTGTTTATAAGTCGGCGTTGTGTCTTTTGTATTTAATTCCAATGCAATTTTTGTGTTTCATCGTCAATAGTAAGGTCCAAGGGATACAGTAAACCTGAAGTGAAGCATCGGAATTTCAAGCTGGTCTCACAGGAAATGTTCAAAGTATAGACAGTGAGAAGAGTCAGTCTTCTTGTACTTAAATCTGCATTGTGGCTCTTGTATTTAATTCCGATGCAATGTCAGTGTTTCATCGTCAGTCAGAAGGTCCAAGGGATACAGCAAGCCTGAAGTGAAGCATCGGAATTTAAAACTAGTCCCACAGGAAAGGTTCAAAACATAGATAGTAAGAAGTGGCCGTCATCTTGTACCTAAGTCGGCATTTTGCTTTTGTATTTAAATCCGTTGCACTTTCTGTGTTTCATCGTCAATAAGAAGGTCCAAGGGATGCAGTAAACCTGAAGTGAAGCATCGGAATCTAAAACTGGTCTCACAGTAAAGGTTCAAAGCATAGTCAGTAAGAAGAGTCAGTCTTCTTGTACTTAAGTCGGCAGCGTGCCTTTTGTATCTAATTCCGATGCAATTTCTGTGTTACATCGTCAATAAGAAGGTTCAAGGGATACAGTAAACCTGAAGTGAAGCATCGGAGACTAAAACTGGGGTCACAGGAAAGGTTCACAGCATAGACAGTTAGAAGAGTCAGTCTTCTTGTACTTAAGTCGGCAATGTGCCTTTTGTATTTAATTCCGATGCAATTTCTGTGTTTCTTCGTCTATAAGCATGTCCAAGGGATACAGTAAACCTGAAATGAAGCATCGGAGTATAAAACTGGTCTCACACGAAGGGTTCAAATCATAGAATGTAAGAAGAGTCAGTCCTGTTCTACTTAAGTCGGCATTGTGCGTCTTGTATTTCATTCCGATGGAATTTCTGTGTTTCATTGTCAATAAGAATGTCCAAGGGATACAGTAAACCTGAAATGAAGCATCGAAATCTAAATCTGCTCTCACAGTAAAGGTTCTAAACATACACCGTAAGAAGAGTCACTCCTCTTGTGCTTAAGTCGTCATTGTGCCGTTTGTACTTGATTCCAATGCAATTTCTGTGTTTCATCGTCAATATGAAGGTCCAAGGGATACAGTAAGACTGGTGTGAAGCATCGGAATCTTAACTGGGATCACAGGAAATGATCAAAATACAGACAGTAAGAAGAGTCAGTCTTCTTGTACCTAAGTCGGCATTCTGCCTATTGTATTTATTTCCGATGCAATTTCTGTGTTTCGTCGTCAATATGAAGGTCCAAGGTATACAGTAAACCTGAAGTGAAGCATCGGAGACTAAAACTGGGGTCACAGGAAAGGTTCACAGCATAGACAGTAAGAAGAGTCAGTCTTCTTGTACTTAAGTCGGCAGCGTGCCTTTTGTATCTAATTCCAATGCAATTTCTGTGTTTCATCGTCAATAAGAAAGCACAAGGGATACAGTAAGCCTTAAGTAAAGCATCGTAATCTAAATCTGGTCTCACAGGGAAAAGTTCAAATCATAGACAGTGAAAAGAGTCATACTTTTTTTTTAAGTCGTCATTGTGCCATTTGTATTTAATTCCGATGGAATAACTGTGTTTCATCGTCAATAAGAAGGCCTAAGGGATACAGTAAACCTGTAGTGAAGCATCGGAATCTAAAACTGGTCTCACTGTAAAGGTTCAAAATGAAGATAGTAAGAAGAGTCAGTCTACTTGTACTTAATTCGGCAGTGTGCCTTTTGTATTTAATTCCGATGCAATTTCTGTGTTTCATCGTCAATAAGTAGGTCCAAGGGATACAGTAAACCTGAAATGAATCATCGGAAACTAAAACTGGTGTCACAGAAAGGGTTCAAATCATAGACAGTAAGAAGAGTTAGCCTTCTTGTACTTAAGTCGGCACTGTGATTTTTGTATTTAATTCCGATGCAATTTCTGTGTTTCATCGTCAATATGAAGGTCCAAAGGATACAGTAAACCTGAAGTTCATCATCGGAAGCTGAAACTGGTCGCACAGGAAAGGTTCAAACCATAGAATATAAGAAGAGTCAGTCCTCTTGTACTTAAGTCGTCATTGTGCCTTATGTATTTTTTTCCGATGCAATTTCTGTGTTTCATCGTCAATAAGAAGGTCCAAGGGATACAGGGATACAGTAAACCTGAAGTAAAGCTTTGGAATCTAAAACTGGTCTCACAGGAAGGGCTCATATCATAGAATGTATGATGAGTCAGTCCTCTTGTACTTAAGTCGGCATTGTGCCTTTTGTATTTATTTCCGATGCAATTTCTGTGTTTCATCGTCATTAAGAAGGTCCAATTGATACAGTAAACCAGAAGTAAAGCATCGGAATCTAAAACTGGTCTCACAGGAAAGGTTCAAAACACAGACAGTAAGAAGAGTCAGTCTTCTTGTTTATAAGTCGTCGTTGTGCCTTTTTTTATAAAATTCCAATGCAATTTCTGTGTTTCATCGTTAATAAGAAGGTCCAAGAGATACAGTAAACCTGAAGTGAAGCATCGGTATCAAAGCTGGTCTCACAGGAAATATCCAAAACATAGACAGTAAGAAGAGTCAGTCTCCTTGTACTTAAGTCGGCAACGTGCCTTTTGTATCTAATTCCGATGCAATTTCAGTGTCTCGTCGTGAATAAGAACGTTCAAGGGATACAGTAAACCTGAAGTAAAGCATCGGAGACTAAAACTGGAGTCACAGGAAAGGTTCACAGCATAGACAGTTAGAAGAGTCAGTCTTCTTGTACTTAAGTCGGCATTGTGCCTTTTGTATTTAATTCTGATGCAATTTCTGTGTTTCATCGTCTATAAGCATGTCCAAGTGATACAGTAAACCTGAAATGAAGCATCGGAATCTAAAACTGGTCTCACACGAAGGGTTCAAATCGTAGAATGTAAGAAGAGTAAGTCCTGTTATACTTAAGTTGGCAGTGTGCCTTTTGTATTTCATTCCGATGCAATTTCTGTGTTTCATTGTCAATAAGAAGGTCCAAGGGATACAGTAAACCTGAAATGAAGCGTCGGAATCTAAATCTGCTCTCACAGTAAAGTTCTAAACATACACCGTAACAAGAGTCACTCCTCTTGTGCTTAAGTCGGCATTGTGCCTTTTGTATTTAATTCCAACGCAGTTTCTGTGTTTCATCGTCAATATGAAGGTCCAGGGGATACAGTAAGACTGAAGTGAAGCATCGGAATCTAAACTGGGATCACAGGAATTGTTCAAAATACAGACAGTAATAAGTGTCAGTCTTCTTGTACCTAAGTCGGCATTCTGCCTATTGTATTTATTTCCAATGCAATTTCTGTGTTTCATCGTCAATAAGAAGGTCCAAGGGATACAGTAAACCTGAAGTGAAGCATCGTAATCTAAAACTGGTCTCAGTGGAATGGTTCAAATCATAGAATGTAAGAAGAGTCAGTTCTCTTGTACTTAAGTCGGCATTGTGCCCTTTGTATCTAATTCCAATGCAATTTCTGTGTTTCATCGTCAATAAGAAAGCACAAGGGATACAGTAAACCTGAAGTGAAGAATCGGAATCTAAAACTGGTCTCACAGGAAAGGTTCAATACATAGACAGTAAGACGAGTCAGTCTTCTTGTACTTAGGTCGGCATTGTGCCTTTTGTATTTAATTCCGATGCAATTTCTGTGTTTCATCGCCAATAAGAAGGTCCAAGGGAAACAGTAAACCTGAAATGAAGCATAAGAATCTAAAACTGGTGTCACAGGAACGTTCAAATCATAAACTGTAAGAAGAGTCAGCCTTCTTGTACTTGTCGGCATTGTGCCTTTTGTATATATTTCCGATGTAATTTCTGTGTTTCATTGGCAATAGGAAGGTCCATGGTATACAGTAAACCTGAAGTGAAGCATCGGAAACTAAACTGGTCTCACAGGAAAGGTTCAAACCATAGATAGTGTGATGAGTCAGTCTTCTTGTACTTAAGTCGTCATTGTGATTTTTGTATTTAATTCCGATGCAATTTCTGTGTTTCATCGTCAATATGAAGGTCCAAAGGATACAGTAAACCTGAAGTGAATCATCGGAAGCTGAAACTGGTCGCACAGGAAAGGTTCAAATCATAGAATATAAGAAGAGTCAGTCCTCTTGTACTTAAGTCGTCATTGTGCCTTTTGTATTTAATTCCGATGCAATTTCTGTGTTTCATCGTCCAATAAGAAGGTCCAAGGTATACAGTAAACCTGAAGTGAATAATCGGAAACTAAAAACTGGTGTCACAGAAAGGGTTCGAATCAACAGACAGTAAGAAGAGTTAGTCTTCTTGTACTTAAGTCGGCACTGTGATTTTTGTATTTAATTCCGATGCAATTTCTGTGTTTCATCGTCAATATGAAGGTCCAAAGGATACAGTTAAACCTGAAGTGAATCATCGGAAGCTGAAACTGGTCGCACAGGAAAGGTTCAAATCATAGAATATAAGAAGAGTCAGTCCTCTTGTACTTAAGTCGTCATTGTGCCTTTTGTAATTTATTTCCGATGCAATTTCTGTGTTTCATCGTCAATAAGAAGGTCCAAGGGATACAGTAAACCTGAAGTAAAAGCTATGGAATCTAAAAACTGGGCTCACAGGAAAGGTTCATATCATAGAATGTATGATGAGTCAGTCCTCTTGTACTTAAGTCGGGCATTGTGCCTTTTGTATTTATTTCCGATGCAATATCTATGTTTTCATCGTCATTAAGAAGGTCCCAATTGATACAGTAAACCAGAAGTAAAGCAACGGAATCTAAAACTGGTCTCACAGGAAAGGTTCAAAGCACAGACAGTAAGAAGAGTCCAGTCTTCTTGTTTATAAGTCGGCGTTGTGCCTTTTGTATTTAATTCCAATGCAATTTCTGTGTTTCATCGTTATTAAGAAGGTCCAAGGGATACTGTAAACCTGAAGTGAACCATCGGAATCAAAGCTGGTCTCATTGGAAATATCCAAAACATAGACAGTAAGAAGAGTCAGTCTTCTTGTACTTAAGTCGGCATTGTGTCTTTTGTATTTAATTCCGATGCAATTTCAGTGTTTCATCGTCAATTTGAAGGTATAAGGGATACAGTAAACCTGAAGTGAAGCAATGGAATTTCAAGCTGGTCTCACAGGAAAAGTTCAAAACATAGACAGTAAGAAGAGGCCGTCTTCTTGTACCTAAGTCGGCATTTTGCTTTGTATTTAATTTTCTATGTTTCATCGTCAATAAGAAGGTCCAAGGGATACAGTAAACCTGAAGTGAAGCATCGGAATCTAAAACGGGTATCACAGTAAAGGTTCAAAGCATAGACAGTAAGAAGAGTCAGTCTTCTTGTACTTAAGTCGGCAACGTGCCTTTTGTATCTAATTCCGATGCAATTTCTGTGTTTCATCGTCAATAAGTAGGTTCAAGGGATACAGTAAACCTGTAGTGAAGCATCGGAGACTAAAACTGGAGTCACAGGAAAGGTTCCCAACATAGACAGTTAGAAGAGTCAGTCTTCTTCTACTAAAGTCGGCATTGTGCCTTTTGTATTTAATTCCGATGCAATTTCTGTGTTTCAACGTCTATAAGCATGTCCAAGGGATACAGTAAACCTGAAATGAAGCATCGGAATTTGAAACTGGTCTCACACGAAGGGTTCAAATCATAGAATGTAAGAAGAGTCAGTCCTGTTATACTTAAGTCGGCATTGTGCTTTTTGTAATTCATTCCGATGCAATTTCTGTGCTTCATGGTCAATTAGAAGATCCAAGGGATACAGTAAACCTGAAATGAAGCATCGGAATCTAAATCTGCTCTCACAGTAAAGGTTCGAAACATACACCGTAAGAAGAGTCACTCCTCTTGTGCTTAAGTCGGCATTGTGCCTTTTGTATTTAATTCCAATGCAATTTCTGTGTTTCATCGTCAATAAGAAAGCACAATTGATACAGTAAACCTGAAGTAAAGCATCGGATTGTAAAACTGGTCTCACAGGGAAAAGTTCAAATCATAGACAGTAAAAAGAGTCATACTTCTTTTTTTTAAGTCGTCATTGTGCCATTTGTATTTAATTCCGATGGAATATCTGTGTTTCATCGTCAATAAGAAGGCCTAAGGGATACAGTAAACCTGTAGTGAAGCATCGGAATCCATAACTGGTCTCACTGGAAAGGTTCAAAAACATAGACTGTAAGAAGTGAAAGTCTTCTTGTACTTAAGTCTTCATTGTGCCTTTTGTATTTAACTCCGATGCAATTTCTGTGTTTCATCGTCTATAAGAAAGTCTAAGGGATACAGTAAACCTGAAGTGAATAATAGGAATCTAAAACTGGTCTCACAGGAAAGGTTCAATACATAGACAGTAAGATGAGTCAGTCTTCTTGTACTTAAGTCAGCATTGTGCATTTTGTATTTAATTCCGATGCAATTTCGGTCTTTCATCGTCAATAAGAAGGCCAAGGGATACAGTAAACCTGAAATGAAGCATGAGAATCTAAAACTGGTCTCACAGGAACGTTCAAATCATAAACTGTAAGAAGAGTCAGCCTTTTTGTACTTAAGTCGGCATTTTGCCTTTTGTATATATTTCCGATGTAATATCTGTGTTTCATTGGCAATAGGAAGGTCCATGGTATACAGTAAACCTGAAGTGAAGCATCGGAAACAAAACTGGTCTCACAGGAAAGGTTCAAAACATAGACCGTAAGATGAGTCAGTCTTCTTGTACTTAAGTCAGCATTGTGCATTTTGTATTTAATTCCGATGCAATTTCGGTCTTTCATCGTCAATAAGAAGGTCCAAGGAATACAGTAAACCTGAAAAGTATCATCGGAATCTCAAACTGGTCTCACAGGAAAGGTTCAAAATGAAGACAGTAAGAAGAGTCAGTCTTCTTGTACTTAAGTCGGCACTGTGGTTTTTGTATTTAATTCCGATGCAATTTCTGTGTTTCATCGTCAATATGAAGGAATAAGGGATACAGTAAACCTGAAGTGAAGCATCGGAATTTCAAGCTGGTCTCACAGGAAAAGTTCAAAGAATAGACAGTAATAAGAGTCAGTCTTTTTGTACTTAAATCTGCGTTGTGCCTCTTATATTTAATTCCGATGCAATGTCAGTGTTTCATCGTCAGTCAGAAGGTCCAAGGGATACAGCAAGCCAGTAGTAAAGCATCGGAATTTAAAACTGGTCCCACAGGAAAGGTTCAAAACATAGACAGTAAGAAGAGGCCGCCTTCTTGTACCTAAGTCGGCATTTTGCTATTGGATTTAATTCCGTTGCACTATCTGTGTTTCATCGTCAATAAGAAGGTCCAAGGGATACAGTAAACCTAAAGTGAAACATCGGAATCTAAAACTGGTCTCACAGTAAAGTTTCAAAGCATAGACAGTAAGAAGAGTCAGTCTACTTGTACTTAAGTCGGCAACGTGCCTTTTGTATCTAATTCCGATGCAATTTCTGTGTTTCATCGTCAATAAGAAGGTTCAAGGGATACAGTAAACCTGAAGTGAAGCATCGGAGACTAAAACTGGAGTCACAGGAAAGGTTCACAGCACAGACAGTGAGAAGAGTCAGTCTTCTTGTACTTAAGTCGGCATTGTGCCTTTTGTATTTAATTCCGATGCAATTTCTGAGTTTCATCGTCTATAAGCGTGTCCAAGAATACAGTAAACCTGAAATGAAGCATCGGAAACTAAAACAGGTCTCACACGAAGGGTTCAAATCATAGATAGTAAGAAGAGTCAGTCTTGTTATACTTAAGTCGGCATTGTGCATTTTGTATTTCATTCCGATGCAATTTCTGTGTTTCATTGTCAATAAGAATGTCCAAGGGATACAGTAAACCTGAAATGAAGCATCGGAATCTAAATCTGCTCTCACAGTAAAGGTTCTAAACATACACCGTAAGAAGAGTCACTCCTCTTGTGCTTAAGTCGGCATTGTGCCTTTTGTATTTAATTCCAATGCAATTTCTGTGTTTCATCGTCAATATGAAGGTCCAAGGGATACAGTAAGACTGAAGTGAAGCATCGGAATCTAAACTGGGATCACAGGAAATGTTCAAAATACAGACACTAAGAAGAGTCAGTCTTCTTGTACGTAAGTCGGCATTCTGCCTATTGTATTTATTTCCAATGCAATTTCTGTGTTTCATCGTCAATAAGAAGGTCCAAGGGATACAGTAAACCTGAAGTGAAGCATCGTAATCTAAAACTGGTCTCAGTGGAATGGTTCAAAACATAGAATGTAAGAAGAGTCAGTTCTCTTGTACTTAAGTCGGCATTGTGCCTTTTGTATCTAATTCCAATGCAATTTCTGTGTTTCATCGTCAATAAGAAAGCACAAGGGATACAGTAAACCTGAAGTGAAGAATCGGAATCTAAAACTGGTCTCACAGGAAAGGTTCAATACATAGACAGTAAGACGAGTCAGTCTTCTTGTACTTAAGTCGGCATTGTGCCTTTTGTATTTAATTCCGATGCAATTTCTGTGTTTCATCGCCAATAAGAAGGTCCAAGGGAAACAGTAAACCTGAAATGAAGCATAAGAATCTAAAACTGGTCTCACAGGAACGTTCAAATCATAAACTGTAAGAAGAGTCAGCCTTCTTGTACTTGTCGGCATTGTGCCTTTTGTATATATTTCCGATGTAATTTCTGTGTTTCATTGGCAATAGGAAGGTCCATGGTATACAGTAAACCTGAAGTGAAGCATCGGAAACTAAACTGGTCTCACAGGAAAGGTTCAAACCATAGACAGTGTGATGAGTCAGTCTTCTCGTACTTAAGTCGTCATTGTGATTTTTGTATTTAATTCCGATGCAATTTCTGTGTTTCATCGTCAATATGAAGGTCCAAAGGATACAGTAAACCTGAAGTGAATCATCGGAAGCTGAAACTGGTCGCACAGGAAAGGTTCAAATCATAGAATATAAGAAGAGTCAGTCCTCTTGTACTTAAGTCGTCATTGTGCCTTTTGTATTTAATTCAGATGCAATTTCTGTGTTTCATCGTCAATAAGAAGGTCCAAGGTATACAGTAAACCTGAAGTGAATAATCGGAAACTAAAACTGGTGTCACACAAAGGGTTCGAATCACAGACAGTAAGAAGAGTTAGTCTTCTTGTACTTAAGTCGGCACTGTGATTTTTGTATTTAATTCCGATGCAATTTCTGTGTTTCATCGTCAATATGAAGGTCCAAAGGATACAGTAAACCTGAAGTGAATCATCGGAAGCTGAAACTGGTCGCACAGGAAAGGTTCAAATCATAGAATATAAGAAGAGTCAGTCCTCTTGTACTTAAGTCGTCATTGTGCCTTTTGTATTTATTTCCGATGCAATTTCTGTGTTTCATCGTCAATAAGAAGGTCCAAGGGATACAGTAAACCTGAAGTAAAGCTTTGGAATCTAAAACTGGGCTCACAGGAAAGGTTCATATCATAGAATGTATGATGAGTCAGTCCTCTTGTACTTAAGTCGGCATTGTGCCTTTTGTATTTATTTCCGATGCAATATCTATGTTTCATCGTCATTAAGAAGGTCCAATTGATACAGTAAACCAGAAGTAAAGCAACGGAATCTAAAACTGGTCTCACAGGAAAGGTTCATAACACAGACAGTAAGAAGAGTCAGTCTTCTTGTTTATAAGTCGGCGTTGTGCCTTTTGTATTTAATTCCAATGCAATTTCTGTGTTTCATCGTTATTAAGAAGGTCCAAGGGATACAGTAAACCTGAAGTGAACCATCGGAATCAAAGCTGGTCTCACAGGAAATATCCAAAACATAGACAGTAAGAAGAGTCAGTCTTCTTGTACTTAAGTCGGCATTGTGTCTTTTGTATTTAATTCCGATGCAATTTCAGTGTTTCATCGTCAATTTGAAGGTATAAGGGATACAGTAAACCTGAAGTGAAGCAATGGAATTTCAAGCTGGTCTCACAGGAAAAGTTCAAAACATAGACAGTAAGAAGAGGCCGTCTTCTTGTACCTAAGTCGGCATTTTGCTTTGTATTTAATTCCGTTGCAGTTTCTATGTTTCATCGTCAATAAGAAGGTCCAAGGGATACAGTAAACCTGAAGTGAAGCATCGGAATCTAAAACGGGTATCACAGTAAAGGTTCAAAGCATAGACAGTAAGAAGAGTCAGTCTTCTTGTACTTAAGTCGGCAACGTGCCTTTTGTATCTAATTCCGATGCAATTTCTGTGTTTCATCGTCAATAAGTAGGTTCAAGGGATACAGTAAACCTGAAGTGAAGCATCGGAGTCTAAAACTGGAGTCACAGGAAAGGTTCCCAACATAGACAGTTAGAAGAGTCAGTCTTCTTCTACTAAAGTCGGCATTGTGCCTTTTGTATTTAATTCCGATGCAATTTCTGTGTTTCAACGTCTATAAGCATGTCCAAGGGATACAGTAAACCTGAAATGAAGCATCGGAATTTGAAACTGGTCTCACACGAAGGGTTCAAATCATAGAATGTAAGAAGAGTCAGTCCTGTTATACTTAAGTCGGCATTGTGCTTTTTGTAATTCATTCCGATGCAATTTCTGTGCTTCATTGTCAATTAGAAGATCCAAGGGATACAGTAAACCTGAAATGAAGCATCGGAATCTAAATCTGCTCTCACAGTAAAGGTTCGAAACATACACCGTAAGAAGAGTCACTCCTCTTGTGCTTAAGTCGGCATTGTGCCTTTTGTATTTAATTCCAATGCAATTTCTGTGTTTCATCGTCAATAAGAAAGCACAATTGATACAGTAAACCTGAAGTAAAGCATCGGATTGTAAAACTGGTCTCACAGGGAAAAGTTCAAATCATAGACAGTAAAAAGAGTCATACTTCTTTTTTTTAAGTCGTCATTGTGCCATTTGTATTTAATTCCGATGGAATATCTGTGTTTCATCGTCAATAAGAAGGCCTAAGGGATACAGTAAACCTGTAGTGAAGCATCGGAATCCATAACTGGTCTCACTGGAAAGGTTCAAAACATAGACAGTAAGAAGTGTAAGTCTTCTTGTACTTAAGTCTTCATTGTGCCTTTTGTATTTAACTCCGATGCAATTTCTGTGTTTCATCGTCTATAAGAAAGTCTAAGGGATACAGTAAACCTGAAGTGAATAATAGGAATCTAAAACTGGTCTCACAGGAAAGGTTCAATACATAGACAGTAAGATGAGTCAGTCTTCCTGTACTTAAGTCAGCATTGTGCATTTTGTATTTAATTCCGATGCAATTTCGGTCTTTCATCGTCAATAAGAAGGCCAAGGGATACAGTAAACCTGAAATGAAGCATAAGAATCTAAAACTGGTCTCACAGGAACGTTCAAATCATAAACTGTAAGAAGAGTCAGCCTTTTTGTACGTAAGTCGGCATTTTGCCTTTTGTATATATTTCCGATGTAATATCTGTGTTTCATTGGCAATAGGAAGGTCCATGGTATACAGTAAACCTGAAGTGAAGCATCGGAATTTCAAGCTGGTCTCACAGGAAAAGTTCAAAGAATAGACAGTAATAAGAGTCAGTCTTTTTGTACTTAAATCTGCGTTGTGCCTCTTATATTTAATTCCGATGCAATGTCAGTGTTTCATCGTCAGTCAGAAGGTCCAAGGGATACAGCAAGCCAGAAGTAAAGCATCGGAATTTAAAACTGGTCCCACAGGAAAGGTTCAAAACATAGACAGTAAGAAGAGGCCGCCTTCTTGTACCTAAGTCGGCATTTTGCTATTGGATTTAATTCCGTTGCACTATCTGTGTTTCATCGTCAATAAGAAGGTCCAAGGGATACAGTAAACCTAAAGTGAAACATCGGAATCTAAAACTGGTCTCACAGTAAAGTTTCAAAGCATTGACAGTAAGAAGAGTCAGTCTACTTGTACTTAAGTCGGCAACGTGCCTTTTGTATCTAATTCCGATGCAATTTCTGTGTTTCATCGTCAATAAGAAGGTTCAAGGGATACAGTAAACCTGAAGTGAAGCATCGGAGACTAAAACTGGAGTCACAGGAAAGGTTGACAGCACAGACAGTGAGAAGAGTCAGTCTTCTTGTACTTAAGTCGGCATTGTGCCTTTTGTATTTAATTCCGATGCAATTTCTGAGTTTCATCGTCTATAAGCGTGTCCAAGGGATACAGTAAACCTGAAATGAAGCATCGGAATCTAAAACAGGTCTCACACGAAGGGTTCAAATCATAGATAGTAAGAAGAGTCAGTCTTGTTATACTTAAGTCGGCATTGTGCATTTTGTATTTCATTCCGATGCAATTTCTGTGTTTCATTGTCAATAAGAATGTCCAAGGGATACAGTAAACCTGAAATGAAGCATCGGAATCTAAATCTGCTCTCACAGTAAAGGTTCTAAACATACACCGTAAGAAGAGTCACTCCTCTTGTGCTTA
>NW_025727313.1:25000-32500 GCF_021461385.2 Schistocerca piceifrons | reverse complement strand
TTGGACTGGAACCAGATTACCCGTACACACGGCGCTGATTAGTAATCAATGCAGAGCCATCAAACTACAGCAAATATACACAACTGTCCGTATACATGCTGAAAGAGTCTGCCCACAATGGGAACCACACGTCAGCCAGACACTCTGATCACGCACCACTCTCTGCTTCTAACAGGCGCACATACAATATGTAAGCACCAGCATGGAACAACATCCAGTGCATCTTCTCCGCCACATTACACAATCCACACTATCACAACCAGACCAGGAGGTCCATGCGGAAAATACAATATCCCAGCCTTTCGACATCCACCATTGCGCAGACCAGGCACCAACACCCACACATGTCCTATACAACGGTGCACCCAACATCACAATAGTACCTCCTGTCACAGCGCACAAACAATGACATGAGTCAAAGACACAGGTCTCACACAAGCATAGAATTGGAGCGCCGCCTCTAATAAGCCAAAGGTGCATCCTGACGTGACAAATCTGATCATGTCACAAGCATTCACTTACTATAATCACTATCAACGAACCTGCCGCCCCCGCCCCCCCCCCCCTACACCTTTCCTTACAACAACGTGTAACCTAACCTAACCTAACCTAACCTATGTTGTACCTTAACCTAACCTATGTTGTACCTTAACCTAACCTATGTTGTACCTTAACCTAACCTATGTTGTACCTTAACCTAACCTATGTTGTACCTTAACCTAACCTATGTTGTACCTTAACCTAACCTATGTTGTACCTTAACCTAACCTATGTTGTACCTTAACCTAACCTATGTTGTACCTTAACCTAACCTATGTTGTACCTTAACCTAACCTATGTTGTACCTTAACCTAACCCATGTTGTACCTTAACCTAACCCATGTTGTACCTTAACCTAACCCATGTTGTACCTTAACCTAACCCATGTTGTACCTTAACCTAACCCATGTTGTACCTTAACCTAACCCATGTTGTACCTTAACCTAACCCATGTTGTACCTTAACCTAACCCATGTTGTACCTTAACCTAACCCATGTTGTACCTTAACCTAACCCATGTTGTACCTTAACCTAACCCATGTTGTGCCTTAACCTAACCCATGTTGTGCCTTAACCTAACCCATGTTGTGCCTTAACCTAACCCATGTTGTGCCTTAACCTAACCCATGTTGTGCCTTAACCTAACCCATGTTGTGCCTTAACCTAACCCATGTTGTGCCTTAACCTAACCCACGTTGTGCCTTAACCTAACCCACGTTGTGCCTTAACCTAACCCATGTTGTGCCTTAACCTAACCCATGTTGTGCCTTAACCTAACCCATGTTGTGCCTTAACCTAACCCATGTTGTGCCTTAACCTAACCCATGTTGTGCCTTAACCTAACCCATGTTGTGCCTTAACCTAACCCATGTTGTGCCTTAACCTAACCCATGTTGTGCCTTAACCTAACCCACGTTGTGCCTTAACCTAACCCACGTTGTGCCTTAACCTAACCCACGTTGTGCCTTAACCTAACCCATGTTGTGCCTTAACCTAACCCATGTTGTGCCTTAACCTAACCCATGTTGTGCCTTAACCTAACCCACGTTGTGCCTTAACCTAACCCACGTTGTGCCTTAACCTAACCCACGTTGTGCCTTAACCTAACCCACGTTGTGCCTTAACCTAACCCACGTTGTGCCTTAACCTAACCCACGTTGTGCCTTAACCTAACCCACGTTGTGCCTTAACCTAACCCACGTTGTCCCCTAAAGTAACCCACGTTGTCCCCTAACGTAACCCACGTTGTCCCCTAACGTAACCCATGTTGTCGCCTAAACCTGCTCTGTAATTGTTATACGACTCGTTCAATTAGTGTAGTGTTGCCCACCCGCAACCCTCGCAATATAGTTCGCTACTCGCACTGCCCGCTCCCCTGTGTATCGCTTCATGTTAAACACCTTGCAAGTCTTGCTGACTTTCCACATGCTCCTGCTGTACACTGTAATGTGGATGGCAGCAGGACGTACATGCCGCCCCTCCCCACGTCCCCACCTTGCCCCCCTGCCTTCGCAAGCTGGTTGGTGAGAAGTTTGCATGTTCAATGCCCTTCGCATGCGACGTACTCAGGCTACGTTGTGGTGCGGCCTGTGTCAACCGTCCGCTAATGTCGTACGCGTAAACCACAATCTGTACTGCACATTCGTCCTTATGTACCGAATGATACATCGTGGCACATGTGTGACCGTACAACGACTGCGCCCAAAAACGGCGGACCATACAGTGCAAATATTGTGCACGCAGCTACGTGTCGTCTCCCTATGAGAGCTGGATTGCAGTGTGGTACGCCATAGAGACGTGTGGGAGGAACGGACGCCGTGGATGGCGATCAGCATGAGCTGTCTGTTGATGTATTCGGACCTAGTCGTCTCTCCTCACACACCGTGATGGCATGGTGCACCGCGTTCCATATCTGCGACATGCTACAGAGGCCGGTTGACAGTCGTTCGAGCAATGGACATCGCATACGTACGGGGGCCACCTTCCACGTATTGTCTAGGCGTGCACATTTTGTTGCGTGTATGTGGGCAGACGTAGTGTGGCGTGACACCTGACACAGGCATGCAATAATCGTTGAAGTTGCAAATGGCGATGGACGCCTGCGTTTTCTGGTGAAGTTACGCAAATGAACAAATGGTAACCTGTTGTGGTGCGGTTGTTCTCGCTAGGGGTGAATCGGTGATGGCGACGATAGGTTGAGGTACGAACCGGTTGTTCCAGCGATACCCACCATGCCGACGAAACTGAACGGCATCTGGGTGTGAAGCGATACGCGGCGGTGGCTGGGTGGGACCGTCCCCGGCCGGTGAGGGGGCGCCTCCCGGCGTGCTGGCCGCGCGGTGCGTGGGCGCACGCGCTACAGCCGGCTGGTGGGGGCGGCCAGTGGCAGGCGCGCCGGCCGACGGACGCGGCAGGCGTCGCAGCTGCGCGCCGGCGCACCCTGCGCGCGGCGCCGTGCGGCCAAAGTAGGTCCTCGCGGGCCCGGTGCGAAGCGCGGTGGACATCTTCAGTGTGCTGGTCCGATTGAGGACTGTGTGCGTTGAGGATGCGCCGCCGCCCGGCGCTCGGCGCCGCGACGCCGTCTGCTGCTCGGTCGCCCCAGCGGTTCTCGCTGGTGGTTTGTATCGCAGCTGTGCGGATGTGTTGGCGCGTGCGCTGTGCTGGGAGAGTTCGCTTCGGCACCCAAGTGGGGCTTTTGTCCTTCTGTGGCGCTGGCGTTGGAGCTGCCGGTCACCGTAGGTGGCGCGTGTTGTCTCCCGCCGGCAATGCCACGACAGCACGCTCCCGGGCCTCTGTCGGCAGCGGCAAGCTCAGTTGGGAGCACGGGTGGTCGCACCGAAAGCGTCTACTCGCCTAACTCCGGGCGATTGCGCCTCTCTCGAACCCGACCAAGTACTTGGGACGGCGCTGCGCGCCGCCGGGACCTGAGAGGGTTTCGAGGTGTATTGTGCAGGGGAGCTCAGCCTCCTCCTGTTTGCAGAATGATTGAGCGGACGCTTGCGTGTTCGCGCGGGCCCCCGGGACACACTCCCGGGCGGCCGGCTGCTCAGCTCTAGTTGACGCAGCTCCCTGGTTGATCCTGCCAGTAGTCATATGCTTGTCTCAAAGATTAAGCCATGCATGTCTCAGTACAAGCCGCATTAAGGTGAAACCGCGAATGGCTCATTAAATCAGTTATGGTTCCTTAGATCGTACCCACGTTACTTGGATAACTGTGGTAATTCTAGAGCTAATACATGCAAACAGAGTCCCGACCAGAGATGGAAGGGACGCTTTTATTAGATCAAAACCAATCGGTCGGCTCGTCCGGTCCGTTTGCCTTGGTGACTCTGAATAACTTTGGGCTGATCGCACGGTCCTCGTACCGGCGACGCATCTTTCAAATGTCTGCCTTATCAACTGTCGATGGTAGGTTCTGCGCCTACCATGGTTGTAACGGGTAACGGGGAATCAGGGTTCGATTCCGGAGAGGGAGCCTGAGAAACGGCTACCACATCCAAGGAAGGCAGCAGGCGCGCAAATTACCCACTCCCGGCACGGGGAGGTAGTGACGAAAAATAACGATACGGGACTCATCCGAGGCCCCGTAATCGGAATGAGTACACTTTAAATCCTTTAACGAGTATCTATTGGAGGGCAAGTCTGGTGCCAGCAGCCGCGGTAATTCCAGCTCCAATAGCGTATATTAAAGTTGTTGCGGTTAAAAAGCTCGTAGTTGGATTTGTGTCCCACGCTGTTGGTTCACCGCCCGTCGGTGTTTAACTGGCATGTATCGTGGGACGTCCTGCCGGTGGGGCGAGCCGAAGGCGTGCGACCGCCTCGTGCGTGCTCGTGCGTCCCGAGGCGGACCCCGTTGAAATCCTACCAGGGTGCTCTTTATTGAGTGTCTCGGTGGGCCGGCACGTTTACTTTGAACAAATTAGAGTGCTTAAAGCAGGCAAGCCCGCCTGAATACTGTGTGCATGGAATAATGGAATAGGACCTCGGTTCTATTTTGTTGGTTTTCGGAACCCGAGGTAATGATTAATAGGGACAGGCGGGGGCATTCGTATTGCGACGTTAGAGGTGAAATTCTTGGATCGTCGCAAGACGAACAGAAGCGAAAGCATTTGCCAAGTATGTTTTCATTAATCAAGAACGAAAGTTAGAGGTTCGAAGGCGATCAGATACCGCCCTAGTTCTAACCATAAACGATGCCAGCCAGCGATCCGCCGCAGTTCCTCCGATGACTCGGCGGGCAGCCTCCGGGAAACCAAAGCTTTTGGGTTCCGGGGGAAGTATGGTTGCAAAGCTGAAACTTAAAGGAATTGACGGAAGGGCACCACCAGGAGTGGAGCCTGCGGCTTAATTTGACTCAACACGGGAAACCTCACCAGGCCCGGACACCGGAAGGATTGACAGATTGATAGCTCTTTCTTGATTCGGTGGGTGGTGGTGCATGGCCGTTCTTAGTTGGTGGAGCGATTTGTCTGGTTAATTCCGATAACGAACGAGACTCTAGCCTGCTAACTAGTCGCGTGACATCCTTCGTGCTGTCAGCGATTACTTTTCTTCTTAGAGGGACAGGCGGCTTCTAGCCGCACGAGATTGAGCAATAACAGGTCTGTGATGCCCTTAGATGTTCTGGGCCGCACGCGCGCTACACTGAAGGAATCAGCGTGTCTTCCTAGGCCGAAAGGTCGGGGTAACCCGCTGAACCTCCTTCGTGCTAGGGATTGGGGCTTGCAATTGTTCCCCATGAACGAGGAATTCCCAGTAAGCGCGAGTCATAAGCTCGCGTTGATTACGTCCCTGCCCTTTGTACACACCGCCCGTCGCTACTACCGATTGAATGATTTAGTGAGGTCTTCGGACTGGTACGCGGCATTGACTCTGTCGTTGCCGATGCTACCGGAAAGATGACCAAACTTGATCATTTAGAGGAAGTAAAAGTCGTAACAAGGTTTCCGTAGGTGAACCTGCGGAAGGATCATTACCGACTAGACTGCATGTCTTTCGATGTGCGTGTCGTGTCGCGCAACACGCTACCTGTACGGCTCGCCGTAGCCGTGCGCCGCGTGCGGAACCACGCGTGCCTCTCAAAACTAGCGGCAATGTTGTGTGGTACGAGCGCTGAAGCGCTGGAGCGGCTGGCCTGCGGCACCTGGCGCCTGGCGCCGGTTTTGAATGACTTTCGCCCGAGTGCCTGTCCGCTCCGGTGTGGAGCCGTACGACGCCCGTCGGCCGTGAGGCCGTTGGACACAGAACGCTGGAACAGGGGCCGCCACACGCCTCACTCCCGCCTATGCGACCGTCTCGAAAGAGACGGCGGAAACTGAGAAAAGATCACCCAGGACGGTGGATCACTCGGCTCGTGGGTCGATGAAGAACGCAGCAAATTGCGCGTCGACATGTGAACTGCAGGACACATGAACATCGACGTTTCGAACGCACATTGCGGTCCATGGATTCCGTTCCCGGGCCACGTCTGGCTGAGGGTCGGCTACGTATACTGAAGCGCGCGGCGTTTGCCCCGCTTCGCAGACCTGGGAGTGTCGCGGCCGCCTGTGGGGCCGGCCGCGTCTCCTCAAACGTGCGATGCGCGCCCGTCGCCTGGCGGTTCGCATACCGGTACTTTCTCGGTAGCGTGCACAGCCGGCTGGCGGTGTGGCGTGCGACACCTCGTACAACGACCTCAGAGCAGGCGAGACTACCCGCTGAATTTAAGCATATTACTAAGCGGAGGAAAAGAAACTAACAAGGATTCCCCCAGTAGCGGCGAGCGAACAGGGAAGAGTCCAGCACCGAACCCCGCAGGCTGCCGCCTGTCGTGGCATGTGGTGTTTGGGAGGGTCCACTACCCCGACGCCTCGCGCCGAGCCCAAGTCCAACTTGAATGAGGCCACGGCCCGTAGAGGGTGCCAGGCCCGTAGCGGCCGGTGCGAGCGTCGGCGGGACCTCTCCTTCGAGTCGGGTTGCTTGAGAGTGCAGCTCCAAGTGGGTGGTAAACTCCATCTGAGACTAAATATGACCACGAGACCGATAGCGAACAAGTACCGTGAGGGAAAGTTGAAAGAACTTTGAAGAGAGAGTTCAAAAGTACGTGAAACCGTTCTGGGGTAAACGTGAGAAGTCCGAAAGGTCGAACGGGTGAGATTCACGCCCATCCGGCCACTGGCCTCCGCCCTCGGCAGATGGGGCCGGCCGCCCGCGCGGAGCAATCCGCGGCGGGGTCGTGTCCGGTTGCCTTTCCACTCGCCGCGGGGTGGGGCCGTTCCGGTGTGCGGTGGGCCGCACTTCTCCCCTAGTAGGACGTCGCGACCCGCTGGGTGCCGGCCTACGGCCCGGGTGCGCAGCCTGTCCTTCCGCGGGCCTCGGTTCGCGTCTGTTGGGCAGAGCCCCGGTGTCCTGGCTGGCTGCCCGGCGGTATATCTGGAGGAGTCGATTCGCCCCTTTGGGCGCTCGGGCTCCCGGCAAGCGCGCGCGGTTCTTCCCGGATGACGGACCTACCTGGCCCGGCCCCGGACCCGCGCCGCTGTTGGCTCGGGATGCTCTCGGGCGGAATAATCGCTCCCGTCAGCGGCGCTTCAGCTTTGGACAATTTCACGACCCGTCTTGAAACACGGACCAAGGAGTCTAACATGTGCGCGAGTCATTGGGCTGTACGAAACCTAAAGGCGTAATGAAAGTGAAGGTCTCGCCTTGCGCGGGCCGAGGGAGGATGGGGCTTCCCCGCCCTTCACGGGGCGGCGGCCTCCGCACTCCCGGGGCGTCTCGTCCTCATTGCGAGGTGAGGCGCACCTAGAGCGTACACGTTGGGACCCGAAAGATGGTGAACTATGCCTGGCCAGGACGAAGTCAGGGGAAACCCTGATGGAGGTCCGTAGCGATTCTGACGTGCAAATCGATCGTCGGAGCTGGGTATAGGGGCGAAAGACTAATCGAACCATCTAGTAGCTGGTTCCCTCCGAAGTTTCCCTC
>NW_025727313.1:17500-20000 GCF_021461385.2 Schistocerca piceifrons | reverse complement strand
TAACCTAACCTATGTTGTACCTTAACCTAACCTATGTTGTACCTTAACCTAACCTATGTTGTACCTTAACCTAACCTATGTTGTACCTTAACCTAACCTATGTTGTACCTTAACCTAACCTATGTTGTACCTTAACCTAACCTATGTTGTACCTTAACCTAACCCATGTTGTACCTTAACCTAACCCATGTTGTACCTTAACCTAACCCATGTTGTACCTTAACCTAACCCATGTTGTACCTTAACCTAACCCATGTTGTACCTTAACCTAACCCATGTTGTACCTTAACCTAACCCATGTTGTACCTTAACCTAACCCATGTTGTACCTTAACCTAACCCATGTTGTACCTTAACCTAACCCATGTTGTACCTTAACCTAACCCATGTTGTGCCTTAACCTAACCCATGTTGTGCCTTAACCTAACCCATGTTGTGCCTTAACCTAACCCATGTTGTGCCTTAACCTAACCCATGTTGTGCCTTAACCTAACCCATGTTGTGCCTTAACCTAACCCATGTTGTGCCTTAACCTAACCCATGTTGTGCCTTAACCTAACCCACGTTGTGCCTTAACCTAACCCACGTTGTGCCTTAACCTAACCCATGTTGTGCCTTAACCTAACCCATGTTGTGCCTTAACCTAACCCATGTTGTGCCTTAACCTAACCCATGTTGTGCCTTAACCTAACCCATGTTGTGCCTTAACCTAACCCATGTTGTGCCTTAACCTAACCCACGTTGTGCCTTAACCTAACCCACGTTGTGCCTTAACCTAACCCACGTTGTGCCTTAACCTAACCCACGTTGTGCCTTAACCTAACCCACGTTGTGCCTTAACCTAACCCATGTTGTGCCTTAACCTAACCCATGTTGTGCCTTAACCTAACCCATGTTGTGCCTTAACCTAACCCATGTTGTGCCTTAACCTAACCCACGTTGTGCCTTAACCTAACCCACGTTGTGCCTTAACCTAACCCACGTTGTGCCTTAACCTAACCCACGTTGTGCCTTAACCTAACCCACGTTGTGCCTTAACCTAACCCACGTTGTGCCTTAACCTAACCCACGTTGTCCCCTAATGATGTCGTACGCGTGAACCACAATCTGTACTGCACATTCGTCCTTATGTACTGAATGATACATCGTGGCACATGTGTGACCGTACAACGACTGCGCCCAAAAACGGCGGACCATACAGTGCAAATATTGTGCACGCAGCTACGTGTCGTCTCCCTATGAGAGCTGGATTGCAGTGTGGTACGCCATAGAGACGTGTGGGAGGAACGGACGCCGTGGATGGCGATCAGCATGAGCTGTGTGTTGATGTATTCGGACCTAGTCGTCTCTCCTCAAACACCGTGATAGCATGGTGCACCGCGTTCCATATCTGCGACATGCTACAGAGGCCGGTTGACAGTCGTTCGAGCAATGGACATCGCATACGTACGGGGGCCACCTTCCACGTATTGTCTAGGCGTGCACATTTTGTTGCGTGTATGTGGGCAGACGTAGTGTGGCGTGACACCTGACACAGGCATGCAATAATCGTTGAAGTTGCTAATGGCGATGGACGCCTACGTTTTCTGGTGAAGTTACGCAAATGAAGAAATGGTAACCCGTTGTGGTGCGGTTGTTCTCGCTAGGGGTGAATCGGTGATGGCGACGATAGGTTGAGGTACTAACCGGTTGTTCCAGCGATACCCACCATGCCGATGAAACTGAACGGCATCTGGGTGTGAAGCGATACGCGGTGGTGGCTGGGTGGGACCGTCCCCGGCCGGTGAGGGGGCGCCTCCCGGCGTGCTGGCCGCGCGGTGCGTGGGCGCACGCGCTACAGCCGGCTGGTGGGGGCGGCCAGTGGCAGGCGCGCCGGCCGACGGACGCGGCAGGCGTCGCAGCTGCGCGCCGGCGCACCCTGCGCGCGGCGCCGTGCGGCCAAAGTAGGTCCTCGCGGGCCCGGTGCGAAGCGCGGTGGACATCTTCAGTGTGCTGGTCCGATTGAGGACTGTGTGCGTTGAGGATGCGCCGCCGCCCGGCGCTCGGCGCCGCGACGCCGTCTGCTGCTCGGTCGCCCCAGCGGTTCTCGCTGGTGGTTTGTATCGCAGCTGTGCGGATGTGTTGGCGCGTGCGCTGTGCTGGGAGAGTTCGCTTCGGCACCCAAGTGGGGCTTTTGTCCTTCTGTGGCGCTGGCGTTGGAGCTGCCGGTCACCGTAGGTGGCGCGTGTTGTCTCCCGCCGGCAATGCCACGACAGCACGCTCCCGGGCCTCTGTCGGCAGCGGCAAGCTCAGTTGGGAGCACGGGTGGTCGCACCGAAAGCGTCTACTCGCCTAACTCCGGGCGATTGCGCCTCTCTCGAACCCGACCAAGTACTTGGGACGCGCTGCGCGCCGCCGGGACCTGAGAGGGTTTCGAGGTGTATTGTGCAGGGGAGCTCAGCCTCCTCCTGTTTGCAGAATGATTGAGCGGACGCTTGCGTGTTCGCGCGGGCCCCCGGGAC
>NW_025727313.1:5000-7500 GCF_021461385.2 Schistocerca piceifrons | reverse complement strand
TGTCCGCTGATGTCGTACGCGTGAACCACAATCTGTACTGCACATTCGTCCTTATGTACTGAATGATACATCGTGGCACATGTGTGACCGTACAACGACTGCGCCCAAAAACGGCGGACCATACAGTGCAAATATTGTGCACGCAGCTACGTGTCGTCTCCCTATGAGAGCTGGATTGCAGTGTGGTACGCCATAGAGACGTGTGGGAGGAACGGACGCCGTGGATGGCGATCAGCATGAGCTGTGTGTTGATGTATTCGGACCTAGTCGTCTCTCCTCAAACACCGTGATAGCATGGTGCACCGCGTTCCATATCTGCGACATGCTACAGAGGCCGGTTGACAGTCGTTCGAGCAATGGACATCGCATACGTACGGGGGCCACCTTCCACGTATTGTCTAGGCGTGCACATTTTGTTGCGTGTATGTGGGCAGACGTAGTGTGGCGTGACTCCTGACACAGGCATGCAATAATCGTTGAAGTTGCTAATGGCGATGGACGCCTACGTTTTCTGGTGAAGTTACGCAAATGAAGAAATGGTAACCCGTTGTGGTGCGGTTGTTCTCGCTAGGGGTGAATCGGTGATGGCGACGATAGGTTGAGGTACTAACCGGTTGTTCCAGCGATACCCACCATGCCGATGAAACTGAACGGCATCTGGGTGTGAAGCGATACGCGGTGGTGGCTGGGTGGGACCGTCCCCGGCCGGTGAGGGGGCGCCTCCCGGCGTGCTGGCCGCGCGGTGCGTGGGCGCACGCGCTACAGCCGGCTGGTGGGGGCGGCCAGTGGCAGGCGCGCCGGCCGACGGACGCGGCAGGCGTCGCAGCTGCGCGCCGGCGCACCCTGCGCGCGGCGCCGTGCGGCCAAAGTAGGTCCTCGCGGGCCCGGTGCGAAGCGCGGTGGACATCTTCAGTGTGCTGGTCCGATTGAGGACTGTGTGCGTTGAGGATGCGCCGCCGCCCGGCGCTCGGCGCCGCGACGCCGTCTGCTGCTCGGTCGCCCCAGCGGTTCTCGCTGGTGGTTTGTATCGCAGCTGTGCGGATGTGTTGGCGCGTGCGCTGTGCTGGGAGAGTTCGCTTCGGCACCCAAGTGGGGCTTTTGTCCTTCTGTGGCGCTGGCGTTGGAGCTGCCGGTCACCGTAGGTGGCGCGTGTTGTCTCCCGCCGGCAATGCCACGACAGCACGCTCCCGGGCCTCTGTCGGCAGCGGCAAGCTCAGTTGGGAGCACGGGTGGTCGCACCGAAAGCGTCTACTCGCCTAACTCCGGGCGATTGCGCCTCTCTCGAACCCGACCAAGTACTTGGGACGGCGCTGCGCGCCGCCGGGACCTGAGAGGGTTTCGAGGTGTATTGTGCAGGGGAGCTCAGCCTCCTCCTGTTTGCAGAATGATTGAGCGGACGCTTGCGTGTTCGCGCGGGCCCCCGGGACACACTCCCGGGCGGCCGGCTGCTCAGCTCTAGTTGGCGCAGCTCCCTGGTTGATCCTGCCAGTAGTCATATGCTTGTCTCAAAGATTAAGCCATGCATGTCTCAGTACAAGCCGCATTAAGGTGAAACCGCGAATGGCTCATTAAATCAGTTATGGTTCCTTAGATCGTACCCACGTTACTTGGATAACTGTGGTAATTCTAGAGCTAATACATGCAAACAGAGTCCCGACCAGAGATGGAAGGGACGCTTTTATTAGATCAAAACCAATCGGTCGGCTCGTCCGGTCCGTTTGCCTTGGTGACTCTGAATAACTTTGGGCTGATCGCACGGTCCTCGTACCGGCGACGCATCTTTCAAATGTCTGCCTTATCAACTGTCGATGGTAGGTTCTGCGCCTACCATGGTTGTAACGGGTAACGGGGAATCAGGGTTCGATTCCGGAGAGGGAGCCTGAGAAACGGCTACCACATCCAAGGAAGGCAGCAGGCGCGCAAATTACCCACTCCCGGCACGGGGAGGTAGTGACGAAAAATAACGATACGGGACTCATCCGAGGCCCCGTAATCGGAATGAGTACACTTTAAATCCTTTAACGAGTATCTATTGGAGGGCAAGTCTGGTGCCAGCAGCCGCGGTAATTCCAGCTCCCGTATATTAAAGTTGTTGCGGTTAAAAAGCTCGTAGTTGGATTTGTGTCCCACGCTGTTGGTTCACCGCCCGTCGGTGTTTAACTGGCATGTATCGTGGGACGTCCTGCCGGTGGGGCGAGCCGAAGGCGTGCGACCGCCTCGTGCGTGCTCGTGCGTCCCGAGGCGGACCCCGTTGAAATCCTACCAGGGTGCTCTTTATTGAGTGTCTCGGTGGGCCGGCACGTTTACTTTGAACAAATTAGAGTGCTTAAAGCAGGCAAGCCCGCCTGAATACTGTGTGCATGGAATAATGGAATAGGACCTCGGTTCTATTTTGTTGGTTTTCGGAACCCGAGGTAATGATTAATAGGGACAGGCGGGGGCATTCGTATTGCGACGTTAGAGGTGAAATTCTTGGATCGTCGCAAGACGAACAGAAGCG